>NC_056732.1:1314765392-1314942892 GCF_019279795.1 Protopterus annectens
TGTGTGTGTGTGTGTGTGTGTGTGTGTGTGTGTGTGTGTGTGTGTGTGTGTGTGTGTGTGTGTGTGTGTGTGTGTGTAGAAGGGTGGGTTGGGATGGTTGACAAACTTCCACACACCCATGGACTAATGAGCAAAGCATGCAGCATTGGGTTGTGGGGACCACTAGCCACCACAGAATAACTCTGAAAATGTGAGATGATGGTAAAGTAGCCACCAAGGAAAACACTAAAGAAGTGGGTTAGGGGAATACTAGTCTCCAGGGATAATGTTAAAGTTATGGATTGGTGGGACCAGTAGCCACCAAGGAAATTTCTTCATTACCATGCCGTAATGGAACTTATACTAGACATGAGTTTGGGGCACTAGCCTCCAAGGAATACACTTTTACTTCATGCATTAACAGTGCTTATATATAACATGGGTCAGGCGGAACACTAGACACCAGGGATAGTCAATATAATGTGTCTTAAAGGCACTTAAAAACAATGTTAAACAGGGAATCACTAGACAGCAGAAATACTACAAGTAGCATGTCTTAAAGGCACAAAAGGCACTCAAAAGGATTGCAATAATATACGCTCCCCCTTGAGGATATTAGTTATCTGTATCTCCACTAGACACCTGGGGTGTAATGTAAAAATACGTAAGATTGAGAAAGAAAATGTAAACTACAAAAGGGGGAAAATGCTTCAAATTCTGCACCCTCACCATAGGAAACATAATTAATCTGCTGATATAACTGATAAAGTAGTACAGTGAAAACTTTTTTAAATATGTAATGAGGATCTCTGACAAATTCAATGTCTGCAATAGTTCATGAGTTAGGAGGAGGAGGGGGGAACAGGGGGATTAAGGCATGCCTCTCAACCTCATAGTGCAAGAAATCTGGACAAAGCCAAAATTAATAGGACAAAAACATAATCAGTGGCACATTTTAATTATACCTACTGCAAACTTAGAATGTCATTAATATAGCAGATTTGCGCTACCATAAATTTACTAAACTTTATGAAGTATGAAACTCTAAATGTCTGGTTTTAGAGACTAACTGTAATCATCATTGAATGAAGGAAAATGGAGACATCGAGGATGATCGGATAATGAAGGGACAGGTGTGGGGTATGCGGTGTGTGTGTGTGTGTGTGTGTGTGTGTGTGTGTGTGTGTGTGTGTGTGTGTGTGTGTATCTGAATGTGTGTAATATGTGCAGGACAGTAAATGAGGGGGGTATCTCTACTAACATGTTGCATCAGCTACCAGTGTTAACTATCTCACACAAGTGCTGATCTGCACTCATAGGTAGGTACTAGGCTATCGGCCCTGGAGCATATACAAGCCTAACCAAAAAGGTACCCTGACTTTCACCACTCAAGAAAATTATTTTCCTGTGCCCCTGTTGAGCAGAGCCACAGAGGTGATCCCCAGGGTGAATTTCCTATTTCCCATCCAATAATCAAGATTTTTCTTGAAGAGTGCTAATGAGGAGCTTTGTCTGATATAGATAGGCAGTTTGTTCCAGAGTATGGGAAGTCTCTGGGACAGGAATCTATCCCTCCAGCAATTTCTGTTTATTGTGGTGACAAGGTTTAGGTCCCTAGAGTGTGTAGCTCAGAGGGACTGGGATTTCTTTAAGTGGAGCATGTCCAACAGCTCTGGGTTTGACATATCATTGTATGTTAGGCAGAGATCATCTCTGAGTAGGCAATATGCGACGGAGTAAAGATGGAGTTTCTTGAGACGGTCTGCGTAGGGCATCTATTTGAGGCCGATAATCCTCTTTGTTAGGTATTTCTGCGGCCTTTCCAGTTGTTGTAGATGTCTTGTGAGGTACATACTAAAAGGGGGCATTGTACTCTATAATGGGTCTAATGAGTGATGAGTAGAGGGGAACAATGACCTCTTTTTTCCTGGATGAGAAACCTTTTCTGATGAGGTGTGCCACATAGAAGGATTTCCTGACTACTGTGGCGATGTGATTATCAAAGGACAGACTACTGTCCACCTGTGTCCCAAGGTCTCTTATCACACTTTCAGTGTTAAGTAGACTACCACCTATGTGGTAGCTCATGGGTACAGAGTTTTTACCAAACGGGATGACAATGCACTTTTTGGCATTGAGCTTGAGGCCATGGCTTTGACACCAGGCATCTGTCTCAGTGAGGCCCTTTTGAAGAATGTCCACATCGTTAGGAGTTTCAATTATGGCTCCTAGTTTGCAGTCATCTGCAACCTTCATTAGCCAAAGACCTTCTGTGTTAGCCTGTACTCCAGAAAAGTAGATACCGAACAGGAGAGGACCCAGGACTGAACCCTGTGGTACTCCACTTGTCACTGGTCTGAAGTCGGATTTGGAGTCTGCTACTTTCACAGTGTGTGTTCTGTCAGTGAGCCAGTTGGCAGCCCATCTTGTGACATAGGGATTTATACCTAGTATAGTGAATTTATCTATAATTCCAGAGTGGGGGATGGTGTCAAAAGCCTTAGCGAGATATAGATAGGCTGTGTGAACCACCTTACCCTCATCTATGGCTTTGGTGACTGCTTCAAAGCAATCACTAGGTTTAGGAGACATGATCTGCCTTTTACAAACCTGAACTCGGTGAGGTCCAGAGTTTGGAGATTACCAATGTCTTTGTTTATAGGTTCCATGATGATATGCTCCATGGCCTTGCAGACCAGGCTCCTTAGGCTAATGGGGTGGTAGTTCCCAGGGTCCGTGGTGGCTCCCCCTTTGTGGAGTGGCATAACCATCGCTGTACGCCATTCAGTGGGCACAAAGCCTGAGGTGACACTATGATTGAACATGGTGCTTAGGTGGGGTGCCAGTTCATTCTTCTAGTTCATGTAGAACGCAGCCTGGGATGTTGTCAGGTCCCATGGATGCTGTGTTCTTGGCTTTGCAGAGTGTGGTTTTTACCTGTGCAGCCGTGATTACAGGAACTTTGCATTCTTCCGGTATAGAGATGGGCTCTTTAGGGGGTGAGGGGGGTAAAGTTAGCAATGAACCTATCTGCCAGGATGTTGGCAATATCCGTTGGTGTTGTATATTTAGTGCCATTGTGTTATAACTCAGAGCAGATCTGAGTGTTGTCAATGAGATTCTTGACATAGCTATTGAATGTTTTGTGGTTGTCTTTAGAATCAGTGGTGATTTTGTTTTTATAACTAGCTTTGGAGGATTTTATGAGGGATCTCAGCTTCTTACTGAGGCTGACCAGGGAGTTCTTCCAGTTATGGGATTTTACTCTTTTTTGCAACAGTTTCTTTCTTCTGTTGTAGAGTTTGTTTATGGCAGGGGACCACCAGATTGTCTTCCTTTTTTTGGAGGATAGCATCTTGGTTCTATTAGGGATAGCATGATCCATGCACTCGTGTAAGTGCTTATAAAGTGCATTTGTGCCGGATTCAGCAGCCATACCTCTATTGTCTGCCTGCATGGGTGTCGTGAAGTTTGCCACTTCTGTCTTAAGAAGCATGAAGTTGGCTTTGGAGAAATTTTTATGGTGGTTTCCCTAATAGGGGGTGGGGGCAGGATGTGGATGTCTAGACTGATTAGCTTGTGGTGTGATCTGACCATTGAGGAATTGACCTCTGGTGTGGAACACCGGTCACCCATGTTGGTAATGACCAGGTCTAGGATATTGCTGCCCCTGGTGGGGGTGTGGATAAGTTGATCCAAGGTGTTGGAATTTATGAATTCCAGAAAATGTTGAGCAAAAGAGTTGGTACATGAGTAGTTTTCCCAGTTAATGGTGGAGTAGTTGAAATCATGCATTATTAGGGTGTTGGCTTGTACCCTAATATTTTCCAGTGTATCAAGAAATAAGGAGTGGGAATCCTGGCGCATGGTGGCAGGGTCTGAAGCAAGTTGCAATTTGGATTGCGATCTTGCCCAGAGTTAGTTGCACTTGGATAATCTCGGATGCATTATGCTGAGCAAATAGCCTGGAGGTGTGGATATCCTTAATGAATATGGACACGCCTCCACCTTTAGTGTTTCAGTCCAGGTTAGGTGGCCAAAAGGTGTGGTATGAATTATAGCCTGGTAATGCAGCGGCGCTCTCTGGAGCCTTGAACCAGGTCTCTGTCACTGCACAGATGTCGATGTTCTCCATTTTAAGGAGTGCCTCGAGGAAATGCATTTTGAGGTTTAGACTTCTAGCATTGAGTAGCATTCTCTTCAGATTTTGTTTGCTTGTACCTGTTATGGTGGTGAATTTGTCATTTGAACCTTGCCTAAAAAAGGCACTATAGAGGTGGCAAGAGCCTTAGCCAGTATCCGGAATCCCAACGGTGACAGGTGCAGGCCATCTCTGGCAAAGCATCATGGTCTGTCGATCATGTCATCTCAGGCAGACAAATACTGGATCCCCTTAGTATGACACCAAAAGCTTAGCCAATTGTTGAAGTCAATCATTTTGTCCTTGTACTGTGGTATCATTCTGGGTGATGGCAGGATGTTACTCAGTGCTAGGGTCATACCTGCCTGGGCTACAAGATCGGAGAGCTCTTCCATATCTCTTTTCATGTAGTCCAGGGAGGTACATCTCAGGTCATTCACACCAACATGGACAATGACAGAGTCATATTTGTACTTGTTGTGGAGTGACCTGAGTGCATGCATTATGTGGTGGATCCTGTCACCCGACAGGCAGCTGACAGTAACTTTCTCCTTGTTTAGCCTGGTGAGTGGAATATCAGTGTGCCTGACAATAGAGTCACCTATGACTAGAGTGTTGGGTATGTATGTTGTTATGCCTTATGGGCTGTAGTTGAGTGGCACACTGAGTTTGTGGGCTATGTGTCATTTGGGTTGTGTTGGGGGGTGAAGGTTGCATGCATATCTGCTTTGGAGGTCTCTGTTGCTTGAGCAGATTTTTATTGAGGGCCTCTGCAAATGTAGGTGTGTGTTTTGTGTTGCTATGTGTGTGTTTTGGTGGTGTAGGTTTTGAGGGACTATGTGATTAGTGTGGTGTGGTGCAAGTGTTTACCTTCTCCTCTTGACTGTCTAGTCCAGTCTTGGGTGAAGATAGCTTTGCTTCCAATTTGGCTATATAAGTGTATCTCTTACAGGTTGTAGTGTTGGGTGGTAGGAGGAGAGGGTTGTCTGTGTACATGAGGCAATTGCTGCATTGCCCTAAGATGCCCAGATTCATCAGGTAGACAGGAGAAAACACTGGGAGTTGTCCCTTAGACATGCCTGGATAGGTGCTTATTCATTAAGTACTAAAAACTGTTTTCCTCTAGATAAGTGAGGAAAATTAAGTGCTGTAGTAATTTGTAGCTTATATAGTGCTTACAACGAGTTCTGAACAAGTGCTGAGCTCAAAGAAACAGATTTGAGTGCTAAAACTAAAACACTGGCTAGTTCTAAGGGAAAATTTGAAAAGCAGACTTTATGGCACCAGGAATAGTTTAACCCTAGCTAAGAGGTGATGCATAAAGTGTATTTTTTTAATATAACAGTAGCAAATGAGCAAACTGAAAAAAAATTAACAAATAAAAAGCTAAAAACTGAGACCCATTCCAACAGTCTTCGATCAGACAAGTTTTAACTGCGCACTCTTGCCACTAGGGTGCAAGGGAACCTTCTCCAAAAAAGATGGTCTGGATTAGTGCTCAAGTTATACAAATAAAGCAAGTCTGAATTTAGTCTATGTTACAGCAAACAAGGCATACCAGTTTCAGAAAGCAACAGTTCAAATAAGCAGGCACAATAAGCATTTAACCAGAAACTCACAGCTCAGAAGGGCAGAATCTCTTCCCACAAGAGTGCAGACCACACCTTCTTAATGTAAAATAACTGGCCTGAAGCCCATGTGCTTAAACCAGAACTAATACACTCTTAGAATAACAGACACTAAGTCTTCAATCAGCAACTCCCAACTTAGAAGGATGTAAGCTACCTGTCCTGCCACAACAGTGCAGACCACAAACCTTCTTAATGTAAAAGAACTGATCTGAAGCCCAAGTGCTTCAACCAAAGGCTTAGAATAACAGTTACAATTTAATCAGGCTACTAAGAAGCAGTAATAAGTGCAGCAGAATAAATGCAATAAAGTAGGAAGAAACACAAATACAGTAAAAGCAGATGAATAAAGTGCATTTTTTATATATAACAATAGAAAACAAGCAAACTGATTTAAACAAATTACCAAATTAACCAGTAAAAAAGCTCAAAAACTGAGCCCTGTTGCAGCAGTCTTCAATCAGACAAGTTCTAACTGCACACTCCTGCCAGGGGAACCTTCTCCAAAAAAGATGGCTTGGATTAGTGCTCAAGTTATAAAATCAAAGCTAGATTCAGCATGCTTGAATCTAGTCTAGGCTACAACAAACAAGGTGCACCAATTTCAGAAAGAAACAGTTCAAATAAGCAGGCACAATAATCCTTTAACCAGAAATTCCCAGCTCAAAAGGGCAGAATTTAACCTCTCCTTTCACAAGAGTGCAGACCACAAACCTTCTTAATGTAAAATAACTAGCCTGAAGCCCAAGTGCTTAAACCAGAACTAATACACTTTCAGAATAACAGACACTGAGCCTTCAATCAACAATTCCCAATTTAGAAGGATGTAAGCTAACTGTCCTGCCACAACAGTGCAGACCACAAACCTTCTCAATGTAAAACAACTGGTCTGAAGCCCAAGTGCTTAAACAGAAAGGCTTAGAATAACAGTTACAATTTAATCAGGCTACTACCAAGCAGTAATAAATGCAGCAGAATAAATACAATTGAGTACTTTTAAGAAGAGGCAAAAGCAAAATAAAGTGCAGTTTTTTTAAGTAAAGTGCAAGGAGAGAGGAAGGAGGAGCAGAGGTTAAGAACCTAAGTGGGTTGGCCTTCTCAAATGTTCTCTGTATTAAGTAGAGTGAACACCAGACTGGGAGGGGTGTGCAGGATCAAATTTACAGTAGGGGCGGGCAACTGCAAAGCCACCAACTATAACAACTCTACAAGAATAGGGTGGGAGGGAGGTGGGAAAAACAGTTTCAGGACAGATGAAACACATAAAACAATGCCAGAAAATATATAAAATAATTCAGTCAGGCAAACAATAATTCAGTCAGGCAAAATTAAGACAATGCAGAACTCTGAAAGGTTAAAATGCAAAGAAATATACTTATCAATCAGTGATATATTTCCAGATTGTTTGAAAATCACACCAGCCAGAACCCAGGAGTTTCCAACAGTGTATGCAAGAATTTACTCAGAGAAGTTAACAGTGATTCAGATTCATGCAAATAAAACAATACTGAGGTATTTCCTTATTGTAGCTAATGTGTCACTGAAGACTTTAGTACACATCACTAGAGTTCTTTCTGAAACTCTGGGAAGGTGTAATTGCATCAGAAAAAAAAGCAAATCACAAAACAAACTAAAATATTCTATTTTCTTTGGTTTCTGTAGGACAGTGTACAAATAATCTCCTCATTATTTCCAAAGTCAGGGCGGGCACAAAACAGAAACTGAAAAAGGAAAAGTGTGAATGCTTATTTACATACGTTGTCTCTCTCTCTCTCTCTCTCACACACACACACAAACACACACACACATAAATCATCCTCATCTTCATCATCAACCCTCTTTTTCCCATTTTCTTCATGGAGTCAAGGTGCCATGTCAACTTTTACAATCTCTTTCTATTCAATGCTATTGTCGTACATTCTCTGACATTGAAGCCTGACTGTCATAGGTCTTTTCTTACATAATCTAGCCGCCTCTTTACTGGATGCCATAGTTTCCTCTTGCTTTCTTCCTGTCTGTCCCAAATCTTCTTTACCAGTTTGTCTTTGGCTTTTCTGCAAGTGTCCGAACGGTGTTTTCTTTGACCTTTTCTGCAATTGCAGTTATTTTGGCTTCTGCTCTTATGTCCTCATTTCTTCATACATTCCACAGTGTACATCCTTCCACCAGTCTCAGGCATTTCATCTCGATTATCTCTAGCTTCCTCAAGTGATCTGCCTTTACTGCCAGGTTTCTGTACTATACAATAGTACTGGTTGCACCACTGTTTTGTACATCTTACTTTTCAGCTTCTTTAGCATTATTTTGTCATACTCTGCACCAGGTACTCTGAGCCATTTGGCTGCAGTCCCTCTGATTCTAGTTTTGACTTCCTCATTCAGACTTCCCTTCTCCTCAACCACCCATCCCAGATACTTGAAACCATCGCCTTATTCCATTATTTTCCTTTATATCTCAACTCTCAGTTTCTTCTGCTTTCCATCATTTGACGCAATTACATCTATACTCAATTTCATCCAAGCAGCTTTTAGTTTTCCATTCCATTCCCCTATCCTTTGCTGAAGTTCTTGCTCAGAGTCTGACTGTAATGCCACGTTGTCTGCATACAGCAACTTTGTTGAGCTGTCCCCTTCAAACTATTGGCTAACATAGTCCATCACCAGTATGAACAGCAGTGGGCTAAGAGCTGAACCCTGATGCACACCATCTGCGAATCCCTCTGTGAGACCGAACATTGTTCGTACGTCAGTCATTGGGTTCTTGTACATAGCTTGCACTAATTCTACCAATGTTTCTAGGGCTTTGAACTACAGCAAGACTGCCCAAATTAGCTTTCAAGGGACTTTGTCATATGCTTTTTCAGTTGTGTTGTATCCTGATCTGAATCTGAACTGATCTTCTCTAGTCTTACTTTCTACTCTTCAATGTATTCATTTTTCAATCACCTTCTCCAGATCTTTCATGCGATGTGACAGGAGTTTGATACCTCTGTACTGCCTACAGTTGTAAATGTCTTCTTTGTTCTAGTATGCTTATTCTCCAGTCATCTGGGATACACCTTTCTCTCCACACTGCTATAAGTACCCTCAGGAACCATTTCTTCTCTATTTCACCCAGTATCTTTATGATATCTTCTATGATTTCATCTGAGCCTGTTGGCTTCTCTGACTTCATTTTCCTTAGTGCTGTTCTTACTTCTATTATGGTGGGCTCCTCCTCTTCTCATATTGTAGGCTGTATCTAAGGCAGTACAGCTTCTATGGAAGTTTTTCATTCAGAAGCTGCCGGAAGTACTTCTATATCTGCTTTTGATGCTCTGTGAACTGGAGAGCAGATTGTTACTGGCATGAATGTCTGAGTATCTTCCTTATCATTTGGTCTTTGTTATGCAACCTGATATAGTTTCTTTGTGCCATCTACTGAGTCTCTTTCCAAAAGCTGGTAGAGTGCCTCTAATGCCTTGTTCTTTGCAATTGCAATTCCTTTCTTAGCCTCTTTGTTAGCCAACCAGTATTTCTTCCTAGCCTGGTCCATCTTTTCCATATCTCACTATTTTCCTGGACGCCTTCTTTTTTTTTTGGTGACCTCCTGGACTTCTACATTTCACTGCCAGCTTTCCTTACGTACCTTGTTTCCATAACTGGCTCAGCTGCGTATTTGCTCTGTACTCCTCACACATGCTGTTTTGAGGTGCTGCCATTCTTCTTCAACTACATATATTTCCTCTTCTTCTTGAGATGCTAGAGCCCTGAGTAATTCCTTGAACTGTTGTACTATGTCTCCATTCACCTTCCAGGTCTTCAGCCTGATCTTTGTTGACCTTAGAGCCTTCTTTGAACACTGCTTGCAAATGATTGTGGCAACCAGTGGTTTATGCTGTGGGCCAACTGTTTCACTGGGGATTATTTGGTAATCACTTATTCTACCCCAGTGTGCTTTCCTCACTTAGATTAAGTCTACCTGAGTTGCATGCTGGCCATTTTTATATGTGATCTTTTGAATGTCTCTCTTGCTGAACTATATGTTACCCACCATCAAGCCATTTGCCAGGCAGACATTCAGAATGGCATCTCCTTCTTTATTTCTATTGCACTACCCATTTGGCCCCAGGCAGTCCTCATATTCAGCTCTGTCTGTTCCAATATGTGTATTGAGGTCTCCCATTATCAATGCCAATTCATGTTGTCCTGCAACTGCTCTCTGAATGTACTGTCATAACCCTGCTGTGGGGGATGGGCTATGATTATGAATACAGCCCTGTCATTACACTGGAGTCTGATTGCCATGAGTCTGTCACTAATTCTGAGGACATCCCTCAATATCTTCTGAAGCCTCTCCCTCATCACAATTCCCACTCCATTTCTACCTTGTCCTTCCCCTGAGTAATAGACTCTGGACCCAAGCCAAGTGGCTTTGCTGGACTGCTGTTTCCTGGATACATAGGATGTCCAGCCTTCTTGGCCTCATGCCATCCACTTACAGGCTCCATCCTGTCAGTGAACCTATATTAAATGTAACAATTCTAAGTTCATTTTTGGCAGGTTTATTGGTTTTACACCCAGCTTTCACTTAGCACAGCTATCCCAGATAACCCAAGCTGGGCAACAGGACACTGTCTGGTCAGTAGCTTATTAACCCAGGGCTGCTGGGCTTTATGGTGGGCACACTGGCCAATTAGAGTACAGACATCCCTCCCAACATTAACATGGGAACCTGGCATAGGTTGGAGTAAGCTGGGTCCTCAAGCCACTTATCACCGACAAATACCAATGCCCATTTTGGAAACATTAATCAATATCACCCAATCGCCTAGACTAGATGCTTGCATGATTCATTTCTAAGAAGGAGAATTGTATACAGTATCAAAAATAGCATAGTCAGAGGCAGTGTTAAGAGAAGTAGACTAGGCTCCTCATACAGTGCTAGATAGGGATAGAGTGAATAAAATTTCAAGTATTCAGCACAAAAGCTTGAAAGAGGAGCTTAATATGTGCAAGAAAGAATAATTGTAAGTGAAAAACAATGTAACATAAAACTAGGAATGAGTAAAAAAATTTAAATAAAAATGATCATAAGCATGCTATGTAGGCATCCATTATGATGTCTGGTAATAAGTAAGCAGTCAGATACCAAATCCATTATAAACACTGTATATCCTTAGGGGAGGTTTTAGCATAATGGTTAAGGTCTTCACTTCATAGACACAAAGTACATTGTTTGATTCTGATATACAGTTATTGGCTAGGCTTAAAATTGCCCTTCAGGTCAGTTAGCCTAGTATTCACCTATGAACCTATGAGAAACGCCATTGACTAGACATTAATCATATATCTAAACTTTTGGAAGTTAGAACCATTTCACAAAGATGTGCAAGGGCAAAAACTACAAACACATTGTGATGATGTAAGGTGTTGCCAGCTATGCAAGGAGAAGTAGGGCAGTGGATGTAAAGACAACCACAAGGCCTTCTATAGTTATGTAATGAATCTCCACGGCAATACTCAGATTTGCTCTGAGCTACTGCATAATGCTACCTCCTATACCAAGCCAACAGATATTGCCAATATACTGGAAAATAGATTCAGTGCCAACATTACCCCTCTCCCCCCCAGGGACCAGTCACAATACCAGTAGATTGCCTGGCACCCAGTATTACTGCTGCACAGGTTAAAACAGCACTGTCCATGGTCAAGAATACAGCTTCTATGGGACCTGACAATATCCTTGGCTGCATTCTACATGAGCTACAGAGTGAACTGGCACCTCATCTGTGTGCCCTGTTCAATCGCAGCCTCACCTCAGAATTTGTCCCTACTGAATGGTGCACTGCTACAGTCATCCCTCTCCACAAAGGAGGAGCGACTACAGACCCTGGGAACTTTCACCCCATTTGCTTGATGAGTTTGATATACAAAGCTATGGAATGCATCATCATGGACCTAATAAACAAGGATATAGGGAATCTCCAAACTCTGGATCCTACACAGTTTGGTTTTTGTGAAAGGAAGATCATGCCTGCACAACTTGGTCAACTTCTTTGAGTCAGTCACCACAGCTGTGGATGAAGGCAAGGTGGTTTATACAGCCTACCTTGATCTGGTCAAGGTCTTTGATACCATTCCCTACTCAAGAATCATAGAAAAACTCACTAAGCTAGGCATCAACCACTATATCACTAGGTGGGTTGCAAACTGGCTCACAGTGTAGAACCCACAGTGTGAAGATAGCTGACTCCAAGTCAGACTGCTGACCAGTCATGAGTGGAGTCCCACAGGGTTCAGTCCTAGGTCCTCTCCTGTTTGGTATCTACTTCTCTGAAGTCCAGGCCAACATGAAGGGACTCTGGCTGACAAAGTTTGCAGACGATTGCAAGTTGGGAGCTATTATTAACTCCCTGGGTGATGCTGACATCCTACAGAGAGGCCTCACTGAGACCAATGACTGCTGTCAGAACCATGGCATTAAGCTCAATGCCAAAAAATGTGTCGTCATCCCCTTTGGGAAAAACCCAATTCCCATGAATTACCACATTGATGGTAGTCCACTGAACACAGAAGGTGTTATAGGAGATCTGGGAGCACAGGTTGACTGAAACCTCTCTTTTGACCACCACGTCACCACTGTGGTCAGAAAGATCTTCTATGCGGCACATCTCATTACTAGGGGTTTTTCATCCAGGAAGAAAGATGTCATTGTCTCCCTCTATACTTCCCTCATTAGGCCAATCATTGAGTACAATGCCCCATTTGGCATGTACCTCAGTAAACACCTGCAACAACTGGAGAGGCCGCAAAAGTACCTCACAAAGAGGATCCTAGGACTTAAACATTTGTCCTACATGGCCAGACTAAAAAAGTCCAACTATTCTATGTCTCATATCATCTACTTAGAGGCAATCTCTGCTTGACTTACTTACAAAGCCATGTCTGACCCAGTTCTGTTAGAAATGCTACATCTAAAGAAATCCAAATCCCTCCACACCACATGCTCCAGAGACCTCAACCTCATTACCACAATCAACAGAACATGCTGGAGACACAGGTTCATAACCTAGAGACTGCCCATGCTATGGAATAGACTTCCCATGCATGTCAAGCAGAGCACCTCACTGGCCCTCTTCAAGGGAAATCTTGATGAGTGGATGGGAAATATAAAATTCACACTGGGAATCACTCCAGTGGCTTTACTCGACAGAGGCACTGGGAACTAAGGTCAGATGGCACAATGCCAGGGTAATCCTATGGGCTAGGCTTGAAAAGGCTACAGGGCCATTAGCCTAGTACAAGCCTATGAAACTATGTGTAACATATGCCAGCATAGCTAGTTGGAGTTTTGTAAAGAATTATATGTCATTTGTATATCAAACTGATTTGTACAGATGCTTGTGTTAAAAATGTATTTGTAAAGTTGCTCATGTTAAAAAATGTACCAACAGTGGGTCCTGCTGGACAGAAAAAGAAATGCGCCTGCATGTCAGACTGTATTGTAACTGTTGATATTAATATTGTAACACAGGATACTGGAAGGTTAATCTCATTCCAGCTAACTTTGAAAAATAGTTTGAAATTAAATTACCTGGTTTAGGCCATAAAGATTGTATATAATATTTCTAATTGCAGCCAGAGATGAAATGTCTGTGAAAGCAAGGAATAGGAATCCTGCTGCATTGTCCTTAGCTATTAACTAATTACTATCCTTAGCAATCTCTAATTGCTAATCTTAACAAAGCTCTATGTGTGTGTATGGTAACACATATGTGCAAGATTCTGGTTCTTCTCTTGTAAAGGGGGAACCAGAAGTCAGATGACCAAATGTATGTGATGTCATTCTGTACTCCAGCACAGAAATAATGTTTTAATACTAGATGAGATCAGAGCAGTCTGTTTTTGGAACTGACAAGGCCACTCACCCATGCATCTTGCCTTGCTTTATTAAGTAAGTAGGAAACAGTAATTCTTTAGATTAGTCAGGAAAATATAGTGAAATTAGTTCATTACTGTTTTTTCTGTATCTGTGTGAATCAATTCATCTGTATTATTTTAATATTTGCTGTGATTGAAACTCTGGTGTTTATTGTAAATAGATATTTAATATTTTCATGTTATTTTATTATCTATTATTAAATATATTTAAACCTTTCATTGTGGCTGGCCTTTTAGAGAATGTTTTAACCTTTCAGATTACTTATATCTATTTGGTGACACTGTGGCTGCTACTGGAAGCCTTACTGCATTGGTCAAACACTATGATTTGTGTTAATATTAATTTCACTATAATTTGGTACCCTTGTAAGACCCTTAGAGTAGCTGGCTTTGGAGTGTCCTGGTGGCAGTATCTACCTTATAGTCTGGGAAAAGAGGCATAGGTAGTAAATTTGTGCCAGCCTTTCCCGGGTGCGTGTGTGAAAATCAAATCTCAAAGTGTGTGTGTGTCAGCTACTTGGAGCAGGGACACACAGCACTGGTTTCATAGAGAGGGTGATGTAGGACTTGGCACCTAGGATACTCAGCTAAGGGCTTAACTTTATGGCTGTGCCAGTGTGGGGCTGGAGAGAGAGAGAGAGAGGGAAACCCAGACCCTGGAGTGAGTGTGTTCCCTGGGTGATCTTAAGGGAAATTGTGCTTGGTGCAGACAGCTACATCTGGAAATACTGCATGTATCTATCTTTGTTCCAAGTGAACGTCCATCATCTGCATCAGTGGTGAGGATTCAAGCTCCTTGATTACTGGCCCAGTGGGGGAACATCAAACACACACATGCACATATACATGTGTATATGTATATATATATATATATATATATATATATATATATATATATATATATATATATGTTTTTATATATAAAGACATATATATATATGTCGTTATATATAGATAGATAAATATATGTTTAGTCAGCGGAAGCAAGAAAAGAATAAACCAGAAATACCTGTGCACATATCTGAGATGCATAATGTGAATATATTTCATCCTTTGGGAAATATTTATTTATTTATTTATTTTACATTTGTTGACCGGGCTAGTCTAACTGGATACATGTCCATTTTCAGTAGAGGCCTGGGGAGAAAAGCTCCACTTTTAAACTAGATAAAATCAAGACAATACAAAAAAGATACATGCAATATGTAAAGTAAATAAGAATTTCTTCATCAACTTAAGTTATACAGAACTAAAAATATACAGATTTTGAGTACTGGGTTTAATAAGGTAAAATACAGTATTATGACCAAGGGAAAGAGATAGATCATTCAATATTAGTATAATGAGTATGAATGTGCCTTTGAAATGATATAAAAAGGTTATGAAAGGTGTATAAAAAGGTTACGAAAGGTGTATAACACAGGGAAGTAGGAGAAATTATGGAGAAAATATAGTATTTGATATGATAAGCTTAAGGATAAAGACAAGAATATTATCTTTAAGCATGATTATGGTACTAAATACTATATACCTGACTCAGATGAACTAATGAAGATCTCTAATGTCTTTCATTCTACTTTTAAAATATATATTCTAAAATAGGTAAGGAAGTTGTTAAAAATGATTGAAAACAAAACATATTTCCTTAAACACTACAGTACTCCTGTCTATGCACAGCTTGTTTCATTCAAGCAAAGCTTCTATCTCACATCCTTAATCTCTCCCTCATCCACATATATAGTTCCACAAAATTCAAGTGTACCCTTATTTCAGCCTTAAAAGTTTCCCCTTCTAACCCCAAGGACTTTCCAGTTATAACTGTAGCATGTTCTTTGGGGAAGTCATCTACCCTGGGGAACTACCACATTGACAATATGCCCCAGAGAGTCGACTCAGTTGTTCAGGATTTGATAACTTATCTGGACAGTGATGTATCTTTTGACAAAAACCTGCCAAATGTCCTTCAGTATTGATCAGCTTAGAGAGATGTCATTGTTCCCATTTACTCAGTTTTCATTAGGCCTAATGCCCCCTTTGTCATGTATCTGTCCAGACATACGCAACAACTGGAATGCCTAAATACAAATCTTACTAAAAGACTTTAAGCCTAAATGGTATGTCCTACATGGTCCATTTCATAGCCTTGTCTCTATATCGCATAAGAAATACTTGGTACAGAGATCTAAACATCTTCTGCAACATCAACAAAACAGTTTGGAGGAACTGCTATATCTTGCAATGGACACCACTACTCTGAAACAGATCTTCCTGTGACAGACCCTCTTTAAAGGAGCCTCAGTCCTCACCACTGACACCGGTGAGAGGCAGTCACTAAAAACAGGAATAGATTTACACAGTATTTCAAATGGCAGCTCTCTACATCCAACACAAATTAACCCCAAGATCACACAGGGAACATGCTGCACTAGGACTGGACTCTCTGACTCTCTAGATCCCAAACAAGATCCACTCTGGAGCACTGTGCCCCAGTTCCAGGTGTCTGGCACATACCCTTGAATATCTGATTTTTCACACACACACAAATATATACATACCTAGGAAAGGCTGAGACAGATTCACCAGCTGTGTCCCCTCTCTCCAGATTACAGGGTATCTGCCACCAGCCAAATACTCTACGGCTCTTACAAGGGTTAACCAATTATACTGTGTCAAATTAATCCTGATATGAATGGTAGAGTGCGACTGATGCAGTAAGGCTTTTCAGAGTGGCCACAGTGACACTGAAATAAGCACAGGTGCTCTCAAGATATTAAAGGTATTCACTAAAAGACCAGCCACAATGAAAAGGTATAAAAATATTTAATAATGGATAATAAAAATAGAAAACAGGACAATACTTAATATTTAGTTACAATAAACATCAGAGTTTTTCAGTCACAGGAAATATAAAATACAGTTACTGACATGCAGAAAAAGAAGTAATACTAAACTAATCTCACGGTACTTTTCCTAACTAAACTAAAGAGAAACCATCCCTAGTTAACACATTTAGCATTACAAGGCAAGATGTACTGCTGAGGCACTCTCTTCCACAAGGCAAGATGAGATACTCTACACACTGACCTATACAAGCCCAGCCAAAAAGGTACCCTGGCTTTTGCCACTCAAGAAAATTATTTTCCTGTGCCACTGTCGAGCAGAGCCACAGAGGTGATCCCCGGGGTGAATTTCCTATTTCCCATCCAATCATCAAGATTTTTCTTGAACAGTGCTAATGAGGAGCTTTGTTTGATATAGATAGGTAGTTTATTCCAGAGTATGGGAAGTCTCTGGGACAGGAATCTATCCCTCCAGCATGTTCTGTTTATTGTGGTGACAAAGTTTAGGTCCCTAAAGCGTGTAGCTTGGAGGGATTGGGATTTCTTTAAGTGGAGCATGTCCAACAGCTCTGGGCTTGACATAGCTTTGTATGTTAGGCAGAGATCACCTCTGAGTAGGCGATATGCGACGGAGTAAAGCTGGAGATTTGTGAGACTGTCTGTGTAGGGCATCTGTTTGAGGCCGGTAATCCTTTTTGTGAGGTATTTCTGCGGCCTTTCCAGTTGCTGTAGATGTCTTGTGAGGTACATACCAAAAGGGGCATTGTACTTTATAATGGGTCTAATGAGTGATGAGTAGAGGGGAACAATTACCTCTTTTTTTCTGGATGAGAAACCTTTTGTGATGAGGTGTGCCACGTAGAAGAATTTCCTGACTACTGTGGTGATGTGATTATCAAAGGAGAGACTACTGTCCACCTGTGTCCCAAGGTCTCTTATCACACTTTCAGTGTTAAGTATACTACCGCCTATGTTGTAGTTCATGGGTACAGAGTTTTTACCAAAGGGGATGACAACGCACTTTTTGGCATTGAGCTTGAGGCCATGGCTTTGACACCAGGCATCTGTCTCAGTGAGGCCCTTTTGTAGGATGTCCACATCGTTAGGAGTTTCGATTATGGCTCCTAGTTTGCAGTCATCTGCGAACTTCATTAGCCAAAGACCTTCTGTGTTAGCCTGTACTCCAGAAAAGTAGATACCAAACAGAAGAGGACCCAGGACTGAACCCTGTGGTACTCCACTTGTCACTGGTCTGAAGTCGGATTTGGAGTCTGCTACTTTCACGGTGTGGGTTCTGTCAGCCAGTTAGCAACCCATCTTGTGACATAGGGATTTATACCTAGTTTAGTGAGTTTATCTATAATTCCAGAGTGGGGTATGGTGTCGAAAGCCTTAGCAAGATCTTGATAGGCTGTGTGAACCACCTTACCCTTGTCTACGTCTTTGGTGACTGCTTCAAAGAAGTCTATCAGGTTTAGGAGACATGATCTGCCTTTTACAAACCTGAACTGGGTGGGGTCCAGAGTTTGGAGATTACCACTGTCTTTGTTTATAAGTTCCATGATGATACATTCCATGGCCTTGCAGACCAGGCTCATCAGGCTAATGGGGCGGTAGTTCCCAGGGTCCGTGGTGGCTCCCCCCTTGTGGAGTGGGATAACCGTTGCTGTGTGCCATTCAGCAGACACAAAGCCTGAGGTGAGGCTATGATTGGACATGGTACTTAGGTGGGGTGCCAGTTCGTTCTGTAGTTCATGTATAACGCAGCCTGGGATGTTGTCTGGTCCCATGGATGCTGTGGTCTTGGCTTTGGAGCATGTGGTTTTTACCTGTGCAGCCATGAATACAGGAACTTTGCATTCTTCCGGTATAGAGATGGGCTCTTTAGGGGGTGAGAGGGGGGGTAAAGTTAGCACTGAACCTATCTGCCAGGATGTAGACAATATCAGTTGGGTCTGTATATTTAGTGCCATTGTGCTGTAACTCAGAGCAAATCTGAGTGTTGCCATTGAGATTCTTGGCATAGCTATAGAATGCTTTGTGGTTGTCTTTAGAATCAGTGGCGATTTTGTTTTCGTAACTAGCTTTGGAGGATTTTATCAGGGATCGCAGCTTCTTACCGAGGCTGACCAGGGAGCTCCTCCACTCATGGGATTTTACTCTCTTTTGCAACAGTTTCTTCCTTCTATTGTACAGTTTGTTTATGGCAGGGGACTACCAGATTGGCTTCCTTTTTTTGGAGGATAGCGTCTTGGTTCGGTTTGGGATAGCATGATCCATGCACTCATGTCAGTGCTTATAAAGTGCAATTGTGTAGGATTCAGTAGTCGTAACTGTATTGTCCATCTGCATGGGTGTCATGAAGTTCACCACTTCTGTCTTAAGAAACATGGAGTTTAGGTCCCTAGAGTGTGTAGCTCGGAGGGACTGGGATTTCTTTAGGTGTAGCATGTCCAACAGCTCTGGGTTTGACATATCTTTATATGTTAGGCAGAAATCACCTCGGAGTAGGCGATATGCTACGGAGTAAACTGGAGTTTTTTTAGACGGTCAGTGTAGGGCATCTGTTTGAGGCCAGTAATCCTCTTTGTGAGGTACTTCTGTGGCCTTTCCAGATGCTGCAGATGTCTTGTGAGGTACATTCCAAAAGGGGCGTTGTACTCTATAATGGGTCTAAAGAGTATCGAGTAGAGGGGAACAATGACCTCTTTTTTCCTGCATGAGAACACTTTTATGATGAGGTGTGCCATGTAGAAAGACTTCCTGACTACTGTGGTGATGTGACTATCAAAGGACAGACTATTGCCCACCTGGGTCCCAAGGTCTCATCACACATTCGGTTTTAAGTAGACTGCTATCTATGTAGTACTTCATGGGTACAGAGTTTTTACCAAAGGGGATGACAATGCACTTTTTAGCATTGAGCTTGAGGCCATGGCTCTGACACCAGGCATCTGTCTCAGCAAGGCCCTTCTGTAGGATTTTCACATAATATGGGGACTCGACTATGGCTCCTAGTTTGCAGTCATCTGTGAACTTCATTAGCCAGAGGCCTTCTGTGTTAGCCTGTATTTCAGAGAAGTAGATACCAAACAGGAGAGGTCCCAGGACTGAACCCTGTGGTACTCCACTTGTCACTGGTTTGAGGTCAGATTTGGAGTGTGCAACTTTTACAGTGTGGGTTCTGTCAGTTAGCCAGTTGGCAACCCATCTTGTGACATAGGGATTTATACCTAGTTTAGTGAGTTTAGCTATAATTCCAGAATGGGGGATGGTGTCGAAAGCCTTGGTGAGGTCAAGATAGGCTGTGTGAACCACCTTACCCTCATCTACGGCTTTGGTGACTGCCGCAAAGAGGTCGATCAGGTTCAGAAGGCATAATCTGCCTTTCACAAACCTGAACTGGGTGGGATTCAAAGTTTGGAGTTTATATGTTCCATGATGATACATTCCATGGCCTTGCAGACCAGGCTCATCAGGCTAATAGGGCGATAGTTCCTGGGATCAGTCGTGGCTCCCCTTTATGGAGTGAGATAACTGTTGCAGTACACCATTCAGTGGGCACAAAGCCTGATGTGAGGCTATGACTGAACATGGTGCTTAGGTGGGAGTCAGTTCATTCTGAAGGTCATGTAAAATGCAGCCTGGGATGTTGTCCAGTTCCATGGTCCCAAGCTTTAGTGAGTGCAGCTTTTAATTGCATAGTTGTGATTACAGGGACTCTGTATTCTTCCTGTATAGCTATGGGCCCTTTATGAGGTGGGGGAGTAAAGTTAGCACTGAACCTATCTGCCAGGATGTTGGCAATATCAGTTGGTTCTGTAATTTTTGTGCCATTGTGCTGTAACTCAGAGCAGATCTGAGTGTTGCCATTGAGATTCTTGACATAGCTATAGAATGCTTTGTGGTTGTTCTTAGAGTCAGTGGCGATATTGTTTTCGTAGCTAGCTTTGGGGGATCTTATAAGGGATCTCAGCTTTTTACTGAGACTGACCAGGGAGCTCCTCCACTCATGGGATTTTACTCTCTTTTGCAACAATTTCTTCCTTCTGTTGTACAGTTTGTTTATGGCAGGGGACGACCAGATTGGCTTCCTTTTTTTGGAGGCTAGCATCTTGGTTCTGTTTGGGATAGCATAATCCATGCACTCACGTAAGTGTTTATAGAGTGTAGGATTCAGCAGTTGTAACTGTATTATCCATCTGCATGGGTGTCATGAAGTTCACCACTTCTGCCTTAAGAAGCATGAAGTTGGCTTTGGAGAAATTTTTTACCATGGTTTCCTTAATGGGGGGTGAGAGTGGGATCTGGATATCACGGGTGATTAGCTTATGGTCGGATCGGACAAATGAGGAGTTGACTTCAGCTGTGGAACAACGGTCACTCATGTTGATAATGACTAGGTCTAGGATATTGCTGCCCCTGGTGGGGGTGTGGATAGGTTGATCCAGGCTATTGGAGTTTATGAATTCCAGAAAGCGCTGTGTGAAGGAGTTGGTACACAAGTAGTTTTCCCAGTTAGTGGTGGGGTAGTTGAAATCACCCATTATTAGGGTGTTTGGTTGAACCCTAATATTTTCCAGTACATGAAGGAAAGAGGCGTGGGAATCCTGGGGCATGGTGGGGATCTGTAGCAAGCTACAATTTGGATTACAGTTTTGCCCAGAGTTAGTTGCACTTGGATAACCTCGGATGCATTATGCTGAGCAACTAGCTGGAGGTGTGGATATCCTTAATGAATATGGACACACCTCCGCCTGTGGTGTTC
This sequence comes from Protopterus annectens, assembly GCF_019279795.1. NCBI lineage: Eukaryota > Metazoa > Chordata > Ceratodontiformes > Protopteridae > Protopterus > Protopterus annectens. The sequence goes on from NC_056732.1 coordinate 1,314,786,671, forward strand.
CTGCCAGGTTACATGGCCAAAAGGTGTGGTATGAGTTATAGCCTGATAGTGCAGGGGTGCTCTCTGGAGCCTTGAACCAGGTCTCATTCACTGCACAGATATCGATGCTCTCCATTTTAAGGAGTGCCTTGAGTGAGTGCATTTTGAGATTTAGACTTCTAGCATTGAGTAGCATTACCCACAGTTTTTGCTTGCCGGTTCCTGTTACAGTGGTGAATTTGTCATTTGAACCTTGCCTAAAAAAGGTACTATAGGGGCGGCAAAAGCATTAGCCAGTATCCGGAATCCCAGGGGTGACAGGTGCAGGCGATCTCTGGCAAAGCATCATGGTCAGTCGACCATGTCATCCCAGGCAGAGAGATGCTGGATCCCCTTAGAATGACACCAGAAGCTTAGCCAATTGTTGAAGTAAATCATTTTGTCTTTGTACTGCGGTATCATTTTGGGCAATGGCAGAATGCTACTCAGGGCTAGAGTCATACCTGTCTGGGCTACAAGATAGGAGAGCTCTTCCATGTCTCTTTTCAAGTAGTCCAGGAAGGTATGTCTCAGGTCATACAGACCAACATGGACAATGACAGAGTCATATTTGTACTTGTGGAGTAACCCGAGTGCGTGGGTTATGTGGCGGATCCAGGCACCAGACAGGCATCTGACAGTAACCTTCTCTTTGTTTAGCCTGGTGAGTGGGACATCAGTGTGCCTGACTATAGAGTCACCTATGACTAGTGTGTTGGATACATTGTTTTGCCTTATTGGCTGTGGTTGAGTGGCACACTGAGTCTGTGGGCTATGTGTCATTTGGGTTGTGTTGAGGGGTGGAAGTTGCTTGCGTTTCTGCTTTGGAGGTCTCTGTTGCTTGGGCAGATTATTATTGAGAGCTTCAGTGACTGTTTTTGTGTTTCTATGTGTGGATTTTGGTGGTGTAGATTTAGTGAGACTTTGTGAGAAGTGTGGTGTGGTGCAAGTGTTTACCTTCTCCTCTTGAATGTCAAGTTCAGTCTTGGTTGGAGACAGATTTACCTCCAGTTTGGCTAGATAAATGCATCTCTCACAGGTTGTAGTGTTGGGTGGTAGGAGGAGAGGGTTGTCTGTGTACATGAGGCAATTTCTACATTGTCCCAAGATGCCCAGATTCATCAGATAGACAGGAGAGAACATTGGGAGCTGACCCATGGACATGCTTGAATAAAAAACTATTTTCCTCTAGATAAGTGAGGAAAGTGAGTACAAGAGCTGTTTTTCTCTAAGCAAGTGAGGAAAGTAAGTGTAAAAACTGTTTTCCTCTAGGTAATGAGGAAGGTTGAGTGCTATAGTAATTAGTAGCTTATTTAGTGCTTACAACAATTTCTAAACAAGTGCTGAGCATGAATAAACAAATTGAAGTGCTAAAACTAAGAATCTGTATCTGCATTAGACTAGTTACAGGAAAGAAACAAGTACAAATGCAGGCTTTCAATTCAGAAAGTTGAGAGAGACGCCAATAACAACAATTTCTGGACCAGAACCACTCCTTATGTGGTAGACAGGTTACCTTGTGCTTAACAATCCCACTGAGAAGCTACAAGGCTTCCCTCCAACACAGAAAGGCTTGGAGGGGGGCTCAGAAGTTTACATACAGTCCTGGATAAAGCAAATATGTATCTGGACTACACTAGTTACAGGAAAGGTAGGAAACAGGCTTACAGTTGTTTTTTTTTTTTACTGAAAAGTAGCTAAAACAGACGTAAAAACAATTCAAATGCAGTGCAAGCCAGCACACTTGAGTATGTAGCAATATTAGACAAAATACAGTTTACATATGCAATTAAATTAAAAATGACTAAAAGCAAGTGCAGAAGGAGTGTATTAGGTAGAATGTGGTAAAGAGATGGGACTGAGGGGTGGGTCCCAGATCAAATCTACAGTGCGGTGAGCAACTACAAAAGCCATTAAATTTAAACAACAGACCAAAAATAGGGAGGGTAGGTGGGACAAAACTCTTTCATCAGAGATCTGAAAAACTATACAGTGAATCAAAAATAGTGCACAACTCTGAATAAAATTAGTCCTGCAACATTTTACAGTACACAGTTTTGAAAAACCAAAAAATATACTTAGCTCTGTATATTTCCAGATAGTTTGAAAAGAGCTCTGTTAGACACAGGTTGCAGCAAACGATATTCAGGCTGTTAACTAACAGGGTTTATTATCATGCAAGAAATCCTTCAGATATTCAGAACTTAAGACACAGCAGAAAACAGGGGGAGGTGGGCCAAAACACTTTCAGCAGAGATCTGAAAAACTATACAGTGAATCAAAAATAACAGTGCACAACTCTGAACAAAATTAGTCCAGCAATGATTTACAGTACACAATTCTGAAGAACCAAAAAAAATATACTTAGCTCTGTATATTTCCAGATAGTTTGGAAAGACCTCTGTTAGACACAGGTTCCAGCAATTATATGCAGGCTGTTAACTAACAGGGTCTATTATTATGCAAACAATCCTTCAGATAGTCAGAGCTTAAGACACAGCAGAAAAAGGGGAACGTGGGACAAAACACTTTCAGTAGAGATCTGAAAAACTATACAGTGAATCCAAAATAACACTAAACAACTCTGAATAAAAATGGTCCAGCAACAATTTACAGCACACAATTCTGAAGAACCAAACAATATATACATAGCTCTGTATATTTCCAGGTAGTTTGAAAAGAGCTCTGTTAGCCACAGGTTCCAGCAATGATATGCAGGCTGTTAACTAACAGGGAATATTATTATGCACTTAATCCTTCAGGTAGTCAGAACTTAAGACACAGCAGAAAATAGGGGGAGGTGGGACAAAACACTTTCAGCAGAGATCTGAAAAACTATACAGTGACTCAAAACGAACAGTGCACAAATCTGAATAAAATTAGTCCAGCAACAGTTTGCAGTACACAGATCTGAAGAACCAAAAAATATACTTAGTTCTGCATATTTCCAGATAGTTTAAAAAGAGCTATGTTAGACACAGGTTCCAGCAATGATATGCAGGCTGTTAACTAACAGGGTCTATTATTATGCAAACAATCCTTCAGATTGTCAGAACTTAAGACACAGTGTGGCTAGATAAATGTATCTCTCACAGGTTGTAGTGTTGGGTGGTAGGAGGAGAGGGTTGTCAGTGTACATGAGGTAATTTTTACATTGCCGCAAGATGCCCAGATTCATCAGATAGACAGGAGAGAACACTGGGAGCTGACCCTTGGACATGCTTGAATAAAAAACTATTTTCCTCTAGATAAGTGTGGAAAGTGAGTACAAGAGCTGTTTTTCAATAAGCAAGTGAGAAAAGTAGGTGCAAAAACTGTTTTCCTCTAGGTAATGAGGAAGGTTGAGTGCTATAGTAATTAGTAGCTTATTTATTGCTTACAACAAGCTTTAAACAAGTGCTGAGCATGAATAAGCAAATTCAAGTGCTAAAACTAAGAAACTGTATCTGCACTAGACTAGTTACAGGAAAGAAACAAGTGCAAATGCGGACTTTCAAATCAGAAAGTTGGAGAGATGGAAAAGATTGCCCAGTTGGCCAATAACTACAATTTCTGGGCCAGAACCACTCCTTATGTGGTAGACAGGTTACCTAGTACTTACCACTCCCACTGACAAGCTACAAGGCTTCCTTACAACACAGAAAGGCTTGGGGGGCTCAGAAGCTTACATAGAGTCCTGGATACAGCAAATATGTATCCGGACTACACTAGTTACAGGAAAGGTAGGAAACAGGCTTACAGTTATTTTTTTTGCTGAAAAGTAGCTAAAACAGATGTAAAAGCAATTCAAATGCAGTGCAAGCTAGCACACTTGAGTATGTAGCAATATTAGACCAAATATAGTTTAAAAATGCAATTAAATTAAAAATGACTAAAAACAAGTGCAGAAGGAGTGTACTAGGTACAATGTGGTAAAGAGATGGGACTGGGGGGAGTGTCCCAGATCAAATCTACAGTGAGACGGGCAACTACAAAAGCCACCAAATTTAAACAACAAACCAAAAATAGGGAGGGTGGGTGGGACAAAAAACTTTCAGCAGTGATCTGAAAAACTATACAGTGAATCAAAAATAACAGTGCACAACTCTGAATAAAATTAGTCCAGCAACAATTTACAATACACAATTCTGAAGAACCAAAAAGATATACTTAGCTCTGTATATTTCCAGATAGTTTGATAAGAGCGCTGTTAGTCACAGGTTCCAGCAATGATATGCAGGCTGTTAACTAACAGGATCTATTATTATGCAAGTAATCCTTCAGATAGTCAGAACTTAAGACACTGTTTGGCTAGATAAATGCATCTGTCACAGGTTGTAGTGTTGGGTGGTAGGAGGAGAGGGTTGTCTGTGTACATGAGGCAATTTTTTCATTGCCCCAAGATGCCCAGATTCATTGGATAGACAGTAGAGAACACTGGGAGCTGACCCTTGGACATGCTTGAATAAAAAACTATTTTCCTTTAGATAAGTGAGGAAAGTGAGTGCAAGAGCTGTTTTTCTCTAAGCAAGTGAGGAAAGTAAATGCAAAAACTGTTTTCCTCTAGGTAATGAGGAAGGTTGAGTGGTATAGTAATTAGTAGCTTATTTAGTGCTTACAACAAGCTCTAAACAAGTGCTGAGCATGAATAAGCAAATTCAAGTGCTAAAACTAAGAATCTGTATCTGTACCAGACTAGCTACAGGAAAGAAACAAGTGCAAATGTGGACTTTCAAATCAGAAAGTTGAGAGAGACAAAAAGATTGCCCAGATGGCCAATAACTACAAATTCTGGGCCAGAACCACTTCTTATGTGGTAGACAGGTTAGCTAGTACTTACCACTCCCACTGACAAGCTACAAGGCCTCCCTCCAACAAAGAAAGGCTTGGGGGGCTCAGAAGCTTACATACAGTCCTGGACATAGCAAATATGTATCTGGACTACACTAGATACAGGAAAGGTAGAAAACAGGCTTACAGTTATTTTTTTTTACTGAAAAGTAGCTAAAACAGACGTAAAAGCAATTCAAATGCAGTGCAAGCTAGAACACTTGAGTATGTAGCAATATTTGACCAAATACAGTTTAAAAAATGCAATTAAATTAAAAATGACTAAAAACAAGTGCAGAAGGAGTGTATTAGGTAGAATGTGGTAAAGAGATGGGACTGGGGGGAGTGTCCCAGTTAAAATCTACAGTGAGGCGGGCAACTACAAAAGACAACAAATTTAAACAACAAACCAAAAATAGGGAGAGTGGGTGGGAAAAAACACTTTCAGCAGAGATCTGAAAAACTATACAGTGAATCAAAAATAACAGAGCGCAACTCTGAATCAAATTAGTCCAGCAACAATTTACAGTACACAATTCTGAAGAACCAAAAAAATATTCTTAGCTCTGTATATTTCCAGATAGGTTGAAAAGAGCTTTGTTAGACACAAGTTCAAGGAATGGTATGCAGTCTGTTAACTAACAGGGTCTATTATTATGCAAGTAATCCTTCAGATAGTGAGGACTTAAGATACAGCAGAAAAAGGGAGGTGTGGGACAAAACACTTTCAGCAGAGATCTGAAAAACTATACAGCGAATCAAAAATATTGCACAACTCTCAATAAAATTGGTCCAGCAACAATTTACAGTACATAATTCTAAAGAAACAAAAAAATGTACTTAGCTCTGTATATTTCCAGGTAGTTTGAAAAGAGCTCTGTTAGACAAAGGTTCCAGCAATGATATGCAGGCTGTTAACTAACAGGGTCTTTTATTATGCAAGTAATCCTTTAGATAGTCAGGACTTAAGACACAGCAGAAAATAGGGGGAGGTGGGACAAAACACTTTCAGCAGAGATCTGAAAAACTATACAGTGAATCAAAAATCACAGTGCACAACTCTGAATAAAATTAGTCCAGCAACAATTTACAGTACACAATTATGAAGAACCAAAAAATATTCTTAGCTCTGTATATTTTCAGATATTTTGAAAAGAGCTCTGTTAGACACAGGCTCTAGCAATGATATGCAGGCTGTTAACTAACAGTACACAATTCTGAAGAAACAAAAAATATACTTAGCTCTGTATATTTCCAGATAGTTTGAAATAGCTCTGTTAGACACAGGTTCCATCAATGATATGCAGACTGTTAACTAACAGGGTCTATTATTATGCAAATAATCCTTCAGATCATCATAACTTATGACACAACAGAAAAAAGGGGGAGGTGGGACAAAACACTTTCAGCAGATATCTGAAAAACTATACAGTGAATCAAAAATAACAGTGCACAACTCTGAATAAAATTAGTCCAGCAACGATTTACAGTACACAATTCTGAAGAACCAAAAAATATACTTAGCTCTGTGTATTTCCAGATAGTTTGAAAAGAGCTCTGTTAGAACAGGTTCCAGCAATGATATGCAGGCTGCTAACTAACAGGGTCTATTATTATGCAAGTAATCCTTCAGATAGTCGGGACTTAAGACACAGCAGAAAAAGGGGGGCGTGGGACAAAACACTTTCAGCAGAGATCTGAAAAACTATACAGTTAATCAAAAATAACAGTTCACAACTCTGAATAAAATTGGTCCAGCAACAATTTACAGTACACAATTCTGAAGAACCAAAAAATATATACTTAGCTCTGTATATTTCCAGGTAGTTTGAAAAGAGCTCTGTTAGACACAAGTTCCAGCAATGATATGCAAGCTGTTAACTATCAGGGTGTATTATTATGCAAGTAATCCTTCAGATAGTCAGAACTTATGACACAGCAGAAAATAGGGGGAGATGGGACAAAACACTTTCAGCAGAGATCTGAAAAACTATACAGTGAATCAAAAATAACAGTGCACAACTCTGAATAAAATTAGTCCAGCAACAATTTACAGCACACAATTCTGAAGAACCAAAAAATATACTTAGCTCTGTATATTTCCATATAGTTTGAAAAGAGCTCTGTTAGACACAGGTTCCAGCAATGATATGCAGGCTGTTAACTAACAGGGCATATTATTATGCAAGTAATCCTTCAGATAGTCAGGACTTAAGACACAGCAGAAAAAGGGGGGCGTGAGACAAAATACTTTCAGCAGAGATCTGAAAAACTATACAGTGAATCAAAAATAACAGTGCACAACTCTGAGTATAATTGGTCCAGCAACAATTTACAGTACACAATTCTGAAGAACTAAAAAATATACTTAGCTCTGCATATTTCCAGATAATTTGAAAAGAGCTCTGTTAGACACAGGTTCCAGCAATGATATGCAGGCTGTTAACTAACAGGGCATATTGTTATGCAAGCAATCCTTCAGATTGTCAGAACTTAAGACACAGTTTGGGTAGATAAATGCATCTCTCACAGGTTGTAGTGTTGGGTGGTAATAGGAGAGGGTTGTCTGTGTACAGGAGGCAATTTTTACATTGCCCCAAGATGCCCAGATTCATCAGATAGACACGAGAGAACACTGGGAGCTGACCCTTGGACATGCTTGAATAAAAAATATTTTCTCCTAGATAAGTGAGGAAAGTGAGTACAAGAGCTGTTTTTCTCTAAGCAAGTGAGGAAAGTAAGTGTAACAACTGTTTTCCTCTAGGTAATGAGGAAGGTTGAGTGCTGTAATAATTAGTAGCTTATTTAGTGCTTACAACAAGCTCTAAACAAGTGCTGAGCATGAATAAGCAAATTCAAGTGCTAAAACTAAGAATCTGTATCTGCACTAGACTAGTTAAAGGATAGAAATAAGTGCAAATGCAGGCTTTCAAATCAGAAAGTTGAGAGAGATGGAAAAGATTGCCCAGATGGCCAATAACTACAATTTCTGGGCCAGAACCACTCCTTATGTGGTAGAAAGGTTACGTAGTGCTTACCACTCCCACTGACAAGCTACAAGGCTTCCCTCCAACACAGAAAGGCTTGGAGGGCTCAGAAGCTTACATAAAGTCCTGGATATAGAAAATATGTATCTGGACTACACTAGTTACAGGAAAGGTAGGAAACAGGCTTACAGTTATTTTTTTTACTGAAAAGTAGCTAAAACAAACATAAAAACAATTCACATGCAGTGCAAGCTAGCACACCTGAGTATGTAGCAATATTAAACCAAATACAGTTTAAAAAATGCAATTAAATTAAAAATGACTACAAACAAGTGCAGAAGGAGTGTATTAGGTAGAATGTGGTAAAGAGATGGGACTGGGGGGAGTGTCCCAGATCAAATCTACAGTGGGATGGGCAACTACAAAAGCCACCAAATTTAAACAACAAACCAAAAATAGGGAGGATGGGTGGGACAAAACTCTGTCAGCAGAGATCTGAAAAACTATACAGTGAATCAGAAATAACAGTGCACAACTTTGAATAAAATTTGTCCTGCAACAATTTGCAGTACACAGTTTTGAAGAACCAAAAAATATACTTAGCTCTGTATATTTCCAGATAGTTTGAAAAGAGCTCTTTTAGACACAGGTTCCAGCAATGATATGCAGATTGTTAACTAACAGGGTCTATTATTATGCAAGTAATCCTTCAGATATTCAGAACTTAACACTCAGCAGAAAATATGGGGAGGTGGGACAAAACACTTTCATCAGAGATCTGAAAAACTATACAGTGAATCAAAAATAGTGCACAACTCTGAATAAAATTAGTCCAGCAATGATTTACAGTACACAATTCTGAAGAACCAAAAAATATACTTAGCTCTGTATATTTCCAGATAGTTTGAAAAGAGCTTTGTTAGACACAGGTTCCAGCAATGATATGCAGGCTGTTAGCTAATAGGGCATATTATTATGCAAGTAATCCTTTAGATTGTCAGAACGTAAGACACAGCAGAAAAAAAAGGGGGAGTTGGGACAAAACACTTTCTGCAGAGATCTGAAAATCTATACAGTGACTCAAAAATAACAGTGCACAACTCTGAATAAAATTAGTCCAGCAACGATTTACAGTACATAGTTCTGAAGAACCAAAAAATATACTTAGCTCTGTATATTTCCAGATAGTTTGAAATAGCTCTGTTAGACACAGGTTCCAGCAATGACATGCAGGCTGTTAACTAACAGGGTCTATTATTATGCAAATGATCCTTCAGATTGTCAGGACTTAAGACACAGCAGAAAAAGGGGGACATGGGACAGAATGCTTTCAGCAGAGATCTGAAAAACTATACAGTGAATCAAAAATAACAGTGCACAACTCTGAATAAAACTGGTCCAGCAACAATTTACAGTACACAATTCTGAAGAACAAAAAATATATATACTTAGCTCTGTATATTTCCAGGTAGTTTGAAAAGTGCTCTGTTAGACTCAGGTTCCAGCAATGATATGCAGGCTGTTAACTAACAGGGTCTATTATTATGCAAGTAATCCTTCAGATAGTCAGAACTTAAGACACAGCAGTAAATAGGGGGAGTTGGGACAAAACACTTTCTGCAGAGATCTGAAAATCTATACAGTGACTCAAAAATAACAGTGCTCACGTCTGAATAAAATTAGTCCAGCAACAATTTACAGTACACAGTTCTGAAGAACCAAAAAAAATATACTTAGCTCTGCATATTTCCAGATAGTTTGAAAAGAGCTCTGTTAGACACAGGTTCCAGCAATGATATTCAGATTGTTAACTAACAGGTTCTATTATTATGCAAGTAATCCTTCAGATAGTCAGAACTTAAGACACAGCAGAAAATAGGGGGAGGTGAGACAAAACACTTTCAGCAGAGATCTGAAAAAACTATACAGTGAATCAAAAATAATGGAGCGCAACTCTGAATAAAATGAGTCAAGCAACAATTTACAGTACACAATTCTGAAGAACCAAAAACAATATACTTAGCTCTGCATATTTCCAGATAGTTTGAAAAGAGCTCTGTAAGACATAGGTACAGCAATGATATGCAGGCTGTTAACTAACAGGTTCTATTATTATGCAAGTAATCCTTCAGATAGTCAGATCTTAAGACACAGCAGAAAATAGGGGGAAGTGAGACAAAACACTTTCAGCAGAGATCTGAAAAAACTATACAGTGAATCAAAAATAAGAGAGCGCAACTCTGAATAAAATGAGTCAAGCAACAATTTACAGTACACAATTCTGAAGAACCAAAAAAATATACTTAGCTCTGCATATTTCCAGATAGTTTGAAAAGAGCTCTGTAAGACATAGGTACAGCAATGATATGCAGGCTGTTAACTAACAGGGTCTATTATTATGCAAGTAATCCTTCAGATAGTCAGATCTTAAGACACAGCAGAAAATAGGGGGAGGTGGGACAAAACACTTTCAGCAGAGATCTGAAAAACTATACAGTGAATCAAAAATAACAGTGCACAACTCTGAATAAAATTAGTCCAGCAACAATTTACAGTACACAATTCTGAAGAATCAAAAAAATATACTTAGCTCTGTATATTTCCAGATAGTTTGAAAATAGCTCTGTTAGACACAGTTTCCAGCAATGATAGGCTTACATTTTGGGCTTAAAATAACAGTTACAGACATATATAAAATGTTATGAAAAAATAACTGGGTGGGGAGAAAGAGGGACACCTACCATGGGTGCAGAGTGTTGGGGGGTTGACCAGCTGAGCTCTATCTTTTGTTAATGCATTGCTGGCTTTTAAAAGCCAGCATTGCATTTGCAGTCCAACCTGAGTACTGTGGTACTCTATATGTGGTTTAACTGCTGCAACTGCAGTTTAGAAGAACAAAAAAAAATCTTTTTTGTTTTAATTAAAACCTGAGCTCTGCAGAGTTCTGTGTAGGCAGGATATAAACTGTTTGCTACAAATTAAAAATAAGATTTTTTTTTAACTAAACATGAGTGCCATAGCACTCTGTGCAGATTGGGAATAAACTGTTTTTTTTTTTATTTTAAAGCAGAAATGCTGTAGTGCTCCATGCTGGCAGTGTTGATGGAGGGAGGGTCGGGGCAGGGCACAGAAATGGGACCTGAATGGCTTAGACAGGAGGGAGGGGATGAGTCGTGCATCTGGCCACTTCCCTGGTGTGCCAATAGAAGGAATGCGTTTTTTTTTTTCTCTTCAATGGAAAATCTGGGAGGAGCATAGAATTAACTGCAATATGCCAATTGCTAACAATGTATGAATAGGCTTATTACAGTTATTACAGCTTATTTTTTTTTGTGGTTGAACCAGCTATGCTTCTGGGAAAAACTATGCACTAGTATGGATACAGGCCAGCTCACACACAAGTTATTCATACGTCTTAAAAGGACTTTTGAAAATGTTGACCATATGCTACTGCTAACTAATGTAAAAATAAAATAAATGAATAAAATAATAGCATACAGCTAATAATGTCTGTGCATGTGCAGGTTGGCAAAATAAAACAAAATAAAATTGAAACTACTGGGCTGGGTTTGTCTAGACTGTAAGTACAAGTGCTGACAATGCAAGATGAAACTTCATGTGTTGCCCTTGGAAAACACTTAAAGCAAGGAAATGTACTCGGCTAAAGTGCTGTGTGATGCTTGATATGATCAAGAGAATTATTTCAGGACAGTTACAGAAAAATTGTGCAATTGTTCATTAATTCCTGTGTGAAGGCCAAAGGCCATTCAGAACAGAGAATTCTCAATGAATATATATGCCCTGGGACCCAACCAGGTATCAAGTTTTTTTTTAAATATCTACAAAGAGGAAGACTGTCAAATATGTAATACCCTTATGAAAGTTAAACCAGTGACTGCATTAAATATTTTTCTCTTAAGACTGTCGTATTTAGTAGAGATTCATTTGCTTCACTTCAGAGCCTCCGGTAGGTTAAACAAAATTTACCCTTCAGATATTTGTAATTGATTGAAAACAGGCCTAGACTTTTCAGTCTAGATGGATATGATTTATCTCTACAAGTAGTGATATGCCTTGTGAATTTTTGTTGAATACCTTCTAAAACCAGATCACCTTTCTTGCAAGAACAACACTTAATGGTCAATCAAACATATGTTATGAACAGCCTCAAAGGACAGTCATTATTTCTTGTGTAAAGTTCTTAAAAAGTAAAGCAATAACTTTTACTGTCTTAGCTTTAACTTTTAAGATATTAGTCCTATACTTAAAATTAGTACATATAAGACTACATAAATCCTTATATTCTCTCAGCTTCTGTAACTCATGGGGTCCTAAGTTTATTTAATATCCAACAATTGGTTTCTCCAAATGCAGGGAAGTATATTTACCCTTATTAACTTTTAGTTAATTTAACTCTAACCATTAAGCCACATGTAAGTGTTTAAGTGGTCAATACCCTCTGTCGATATAATAAAAAATAGTTTAATATTATCTGGATAGTTGGCCATCAAAACATTAAATATCTTACCAATTAATGAAAATACCGTATTGAACTATACTGGGCCTAGAACTGAACATTGGAGGACCCCTTTGTTCACCTCAAACCAGCTAGATGCAACATTTTCTATCCTTACTCTCTGCAGTCTACCATGAAGCTAGTTAGCCATCTAGAAAACAATGTATGGATTAACTTTGTGTTTGAGCTTGGTATCAAAGATAGCAGAATGAGGGACACTGCCAAAAGCCTTAGACAAATACAAATAGATGACCACTACAGACATGTCCATATCTATGGCAGATGTCACTGTGTCATAAAATTGTATTAATTTAGTGAAAGTAGAATTTTTTTTTTTTTTTTTTTGTGAAACCATGTTGATTGAGGTCCATTAAACATCCCTGAAAGTCGTTATAAAGAAAAGAAAGTGGACACCTTTCTAAACTCTTCCCCAACAGTGAAGTAAGACTGATAAGCCTATAATTACTTATATAGTCCATGGAACCCCACTTATGAATTAGAATTATGTTTGTCTAGCAGGACCAGTGCTAGAATATAACAGGTTATTAAAACATTGAGGGATAATAGCCAAAATATATTTACTATAATATACCCAAGAAATGCCTGGAATATTATCAGGTGCCGTACCACTTCCCTGTTTAATGTGGCTCAAAGATGCTCACATAATGGTCAAATTGAAAAATGTGCATATACAATCATCTTCTATTAAAATTCTAACATCAGAAACATTGTCAAACAGTGTAATATCTTCTGCCAAGAAGTGCTAATTGAGAAAATTTGTCAATAATTCTCCAGCGTTCAGCACTTCACCTCAAACAGAAATGGATCCGAAAGATTTAATCTTATTACTGCCACAGTGGTACGGTGGTAGCATTGTTACCTCACAGCAAGAGGTTTTCCCATTTGATTCTCAGCTTGGCTTGGAAGTGCCTTCTGTGTAGAGTCTGCATGTCCTCCCTGCGGTTGGGTAGCGTTTCAAAAGACATGCGTGCATAAATAGGCTTGCCTTCATTGAAGGTTGGGCGTCGAGCTGGCACCTCGGCATTTTGTAAAAATCTACTGCCAATCATTAGCAGACCAGAGTTCTGCTGTGGCAACCCCTTACAGGAAAAAGCCGAAAGACAAACAACAACAACAACCAAAGTATCAAACATAAGAATAAAATTTCTTAGAACAAGGGTTACTAACAAAATTATTTTCAAATTTACTTTTTGCTAATCTCAAAGAAGCATTTAACCTTCTGGAGACTAAATTATAAGCCCATTTTAAATCATTTCTCTTGAACTTCTCCCAGACCTAAATTTCTTCCTGTTTTTTTAGAAGTTTACTATGAACAGTATTCCACCATGGAGGTGTAGTGCTCAGTAAACTGTTAATTATTGTTTTCTTCCATCCAGACAAAAGAACTTCACAAATGTTTTCAAAGTCTTGCCATTTTCACAACATTATTTGCCTCACAAGTCCATAGAATTTATTTGATTAATAATATTCAAATCCCACAGCTTAAACTTATCAAAAATTCTCTTTTGTTGATTTGTATGAAAAGCAGTTGGTTAATGTCAACATTTTTATCTGGAATATTTGTTAGTAAGAGGTCTAAGATATTATTTGAGCTGATAGGAAAATCAATCATCTGAGTCAAATTGTGTAACATACATAAATCATAAAATTCATCCTCGGGGATTGTTGCTGTTGCCATCAGACCAACTGATCCCTGGAAAGTTAAATTCAGTAAATATTATCAGGTTGACATAAGTCATAAACCTGACCAAACCATAGCTATACCAGAATTAGTGCTTGATAATGCATAGCTTTTATAACAAACTAATAAGTGTAGTGGGACTCTAGAGTCAGCAGCTAATATTTACATAAAAATCAATTCTAAATTATAATCCACTTCCAATACCCTGACATTTAGCCATTGGGCCACAAAAATAATCACTCCTTCTCTTCCTCTCCTATTATTTCTCAAGCAGCTAAATGATTAATATCCAGGAAGACATATTCCTTCACTATTCCATGATTCAGTAATCAGAACCAAGTCATAATTATTTACTGAACCAACTACATTTAGTTCATATATTTTATTAGTCAAATTTTGAGCATTAGCATGATACACTTTTAGTAATCTGGGATATTTAGCATGGCTGTAACTAACCTTAATTCCTGGGTAAAATCAAAAAAATGTTTTGCGTTATCAACCACTTTTAAACTTAACAATTTACCACCTAAATAATTCAATCGATAAATATCTTGCCAAAATAAACTTGTGGTATTCACAAAATTATCCCAGGAATTAATAAAATTAATGTCTTTTTGAATGCACCATTTATGTAACCATTTATTGAACACTGCTTTTATGAACTGATAATCTCATAAGGCTAGTAAGGACAACATTTCTGGAAAGCAAAGATGAAATACTCTGAATCATCTTATACATGCGAAAGAGAGGAGTCATTGGCATATCATTTATACCTGCATGTATAATTACTGAGCAATAAGTAGAGCTTTTCTCTATAAATTTGACAAAGCCAGCATAAATATCTTGGAGTTTACATTCCCTCAACTAGAAACTGTCACATTCTTTCTATCAATACTAACAAGTGGTCTAATGTTTTTCCTAATCATTGAATCACCTATAACTAACACAGCAGCAGAATGGTTTACCTTATCCTCCATATTTACCATATCAATTATAAAGTTACCACCAGCTACTCTTCTCCTACTGTATTTATTTAAGGTTGACTAAGACTGGCTGGTTTCATCCTCATCACTGTTCCCTTTTTCTCTTCTGTATGACTGTTGTTTAATTTTGAACTAGGGGTTTTCTTAAATTCACTATACTGAAAATGCAAATCTTTTAAAATCTACTGTTGAAAACTGGCCACATAGTTTTTCATAGGTTGTGTAAATTTAGATGGCTTAAATCTAAATTTCTGGGTATCCTAACCACTTCCTTCCTGTTTATCAAAGAACAATCTAAGGTTTAATAACCAGCAAAAATCAACCACATCTTTAGCAAAAACATCTTCCGATACAGAGGAAGTAGACAGTATTTAATGGTCTGATATAACAATGGTTCTTTAAACTGATGAAGGCTTATGCAGCCGAAACAGGTATGTGAATTGTGAACATCAATAAATCATTTCCAGGAAGAATGAATGCTGTCTTGTATTGTTGGTTGTTGGATTTTATAAGAAGACTGAGCACCTGGTGACTGTACTTGCACAGAACTTGTTTTTTTTTTTTTTTGTGAATCTAAGCATGCACCATATGTAAGCCCATATAAATAGCTTGTACAAAATTGCATTTACATGTTAGGGAAAAGGTGTATATGGATGTCTAAGTACTTATCAGAGGTATTGCACTTCATGAGGTGGTTCTCTGGGTTTTCTTTCTGAAAAGCTGATGCATTGTCAATAGTAGAGAAAATCACAATCTTCAACACAATTAGCTTAAACCCAACAAACTCACAAAAAAGTTGCAATATTCTATTATAGTTTACCAAACTGGTTTGTGCTCTTTTGTAAGGATAAGGCAGTCATCAGCAACAGCACTATTATGCTTTCTGCATCTAAACAGAGCCAGTCTGTACCCTAAGTCATTTATTCTTGCCAGTTTTTTTTGATGAGAAGTGGTGTTGTAATGTTCCTCTACCAAATATATAAATCAGCTGTGTTTCTCCATTAATTAAAACCCAAGCCAAAGGGTTTGAAAAACTAACTTTATGTCACCCTTTGAAATTCTGTCATTATAACTGTTCTTTGGAATTAAATTCTGTCATTATAACTGTTCTTTGGAATTAAATTCTGTCATTATAACTGTTCTTTGGAACTCCTCTCATAGGTTCATAGATGGTTACTGGGCTATTGACCTGAAGGTCTTTATAAGCTGAGCCATGTGTACCCAATATCATACATGAGAAACCCAATATAAAGGATTTTGCCAAAACTTGAGATCATAGCAACGACTCCCCATATCTGGGAGGGTCATAGGTGAAATCCCCAGCAGGAATTTATGGCTTCCCATCCACTCATCCAGGCTACACTTAAACAGGGTCATAGAAGGGCTCTGTTTGATGTGAATTGGTAGACTATTCCAGAGGAGTGGCAACCTGAGAGAGACATGGAGTGGGCAACGCTTTCCCCATTTGACTTGCAGATGTGTGGCATTTCCATTAGGTATAAATTTGAGATTGCTCTGTAGGTTAGGCATACGTCTCTTCTAAGTAGTTTGTAAGCTAATCAGTACAGTGACAGTGACATCAGTCTGTCAATGCATGACATGTGCTGGAGAACCGGAATTTTCTTGGTTAGAAATCTCTGAGGTCTGTCAAGTTGCTGCAGGTGCCTGGTAAAATACATACCAAAGGAAGCATTGTACTCAGTTATTGGTTGATAAGGGTCCAGTACAGGGGAGTTATAACCTCTTTTGCTCTTGAGGCAATGCAGGGGAGTTATGATCTTTTGTGTTCTTGAGGCAATGCCTTCACCAATTGCGTGCAACACAGAATACAGTAGTGCAGTAGACACATGGTAGTACAGTAGACACAGGGTGGTCAAAGTTTAGGCTGCAGTCAACTTACATTCCTAAGTATCTCACTACTGTGTTGTTACTTAGGGTATTATTATTTATATGATAGTCTGCAGGGACATTGTTTTTACTGAAGGGGATGATGATGCATTTTTAGCATTGAGTGTGAGTCAATGGCTTTGGCAACAATCATTGCTTTGTTTAAGTCCCTCTTGAAGTATATTGACATTGTTTGGGTATTCATTGATTGCACCCATACCTCTCAACCGTACTGAATTTCTCGGTTTTTACTGTTTTTTGAGGTTGAAATAATAGGGTGCCATGATTCCCGAGTGGCACCCCTTAATTTCTGATTTCCGGGCTTTTTTTTTAATTCCACCCCCACAGCTTTTCAGGCTTTTGTCATCATGTGCGGAGGTGTGTGCGATGACATCAACAGCCTGCCAGCCTCAAGGGATTCACTGTACTTTTCTGAGCAGCCAATAAGTAGCGTGAGAGGCTATTGGACACCTGGAGTGGAGGTAAGCCAAGCTGCAAAACACACTAGTTGCTCTGCATTTGTTATTTAGTTCTGCCACGAGCATTTGCTATTTGAATTACTGACTTCACGTTTACTGCCGCGAGCAAGCGTGCATGCATTTTGATGATGGTTCCTGTGTTTGGCTCTGCCAGAAGCATTTACTGGTCACACTTGTGGCTCTGCCTATTTGAATTAGGGGTCTATATCATATGAGCGAATTGCACAAATTGCAAGCACTCATAATATCGAACGTACCGGACCTCAAACTTCCTATTGTGGAGGACTGCGCCCTCCCCCCCACTAAATATATATTCCAACTTCAAGATTGCACTACAGTGAGGAAAAGGCAAATATCCCATTCTTCACTTTAATACAATCTCAGAAAAAGCACTTCGAGGTCCAGTACGTTCGATATTATGAGTGTTCACAATTTGTACGATTCACTCATATGATATAGACCCTGAATTACTGGTGTGTAATTGATGAGGGTCACTCGCTGTGCATATTCTGAAGTGTGTGTGTGTGTGTACAATTTAGTCTGGACAGGAATATTTTTATTCTCTGTTTTATCGACCATGTGTTTACTAGAATATTATTTTCTAAAAGAGGTCCATGCTTGTTTTTAGTGATATAGTTTGTTTGTTGTGTATACAAAAGTGTTGCAGGAAGATATCGGGAAACAATACATTTCTGCTGACCTACTTTAATCTGCACTTTCTCTGCATTTGCTATTTAGTTCTGCAACTTCTGCCATGAACGTTTGCTATTTAAATTACTGACTTCACTTTACTGCCGCGAGCAAGCGTGCAAGGATTTTGATGATGGTTCCAGTGTGTTTGATTCTACCACAAGCATTTACTGGTCAAACTTGTGACTCTGCATATTTGAATTACTGGTGTGTAATTGATGAGGGTCACTCACTGTGCATATTCTGAAGTGTGTGTGTGTGTGTGTGTGTGTGTGTGTGTGTGTGTGTGTGTGTGTGTGTGTGTGTGTGTGTGTACAATTTAGTTTGGATAGGAATCTTTTTATTCTCCATTTCATCAACCACGCATTTACTAGAATATTACTTTTTAAAAGAGGTCCATGCTTGTTTTTAGTGATATAGTTTGGTTGTGTATACAAAAGTGTTGCAGGAAAATATCTGGAAACAATACACTTCTGCTGTCCTACTTTAATCTGTACCATTGCCAAGGCTGCTCCTTTATTTGTACAGCATCTAATGTTAATGTGTGCAGTTGCCGATATAGGGCATCAGGGGTTACAAATGCACTCGCTCCATATCTCTTTTTATCTGAAAGCTTGTAACAGAACTACTTTTAGTTCCAAACTTTGTCTGTAAGGTAGACCCTACTTTTGTTCCTAACATGGAAACATGTGAAGTTTCACATATGCATGTTCATCCTTACTTAGTAAGACAGTATGCCTGGTTTACATATGACATTTTCTACACTACCTCATGTATCACTTGTCAGCTGGAGTAACAAAACATTAGCCATCCATCATTGAGGCTTGTGTGCAGCTCAAGTAAAAATTGGGGGTATTAGTTTTTTGTTTTAGCTCCCTTTTCTTACGAATTTAGTAAAGCTAATTAATATAGTCAACATCTGTGGGAATTATCTCAAAATGTCATTGCAGTTATTATATTTTGATGCAAGTGACCTAACAGGTTATCTGAGGGAGAGAGAGGATGAATGCTTAAGTGCATGCAAAAAAAAAAAAAATAATAGCTGTACTGATGCAGACCTATGTAAACACACTGCTTCCCAATACAGACTACACCAGAAAAAAAAATACATGCTGCTCGGTTATCTGTTGTGTAGCCCCTTATTTCATTGTAGCTCTTCCTTTGTGCAATGTGCTTCTTCATACCCTGTATGAACAAGCCTGCTGTTGTATTAAGATGTCATCTGGTATTCACATTTTGTTTCTGAAGTATGTCTCCCTTCTTCTGCAAAGATTTATTATTATTAAGAAATAGTCCTCATAAACTTATTCGGTATTACTGCTAGTACCACAACACAAAAGCAAATGATCTGGCCTGAAGTAAACTACTTACACAGTATTTTATATATGGTATAGTATTCTAAAAGCCATGCTGACAGCTTGCAGATTAGGTTTGAAATATAGTACTTTAAAGGGCGTGGATGCTGCAGTCCTGTGATTGTCGTCATTTGGAGTTACCTAGTAACTATGAACCTATCAGTTTGCCATCCATTCCCTATTGAAATATTACTAGCTTATCATTTTTAATGTAACATAGGCAGTTTATTCTTCAAGGGCAGCAGGCACTTTACTTGTAGATGAAACAATGAAATATAAAGTTGTTTGCTAGCAGCAACCTCTTCATTAGTTACAGATCTCTTTTAATGTGGAATTATTTAGATTACTTTTATTTCTACAGAGATTGTGCATATTTAGTGATACTGGTGGATTGTAGACATCTGAGTAGACTTTTATGATGGAAATATTCTGAATGGGGCAGTTTTGTCATTTTTGGTTCATGCATTTTGTTTCACTGCTTATTGGAAAAATGTTCAAAACAATACATTTAAAATATGCTCTCTAACAAGTGTGCTGCATTATACAAAGAATATAATTGAATACAGTCAGGAAGGTGCATCAAAAATCATATGTATGTTTAATGTGCAAGGGGTCTATGATTTGAAAACAGTCTAAAGGTAAACTTTATCAGCCACTGGTCAGATGCATTTTCTTTGAATGTGGGTTTCAATGCTGTTTCAATGCATGTGAGTTTCAAGGGTAGAGAAGTTTTAATGCTAAGTCTGTTTTCATTGTGAGACGATATTGCTTTATTTAGCAAATGTCTATTAGTGTTTGTGCTTTAAAATGTAAAATAAAAGTTTTAAATGAAATCCAGATAATCATTGTAGAAGTAAAGCAGTATGCACATTACAGCGATTATGGTAAATGGGGCGAAATAGCCAAGTAATGGGACATTGGAATGGTTGTGGGAGACTATTGGGCCATATTTTGGTTGTCTGTTCTTCAGGTTGCGTTTGAAATATGGTATCCCACAATTCCATTGGAGTAGGTGTGGTTACATAATTATGTATGCAAATGTTATGTTAATCAGTGTACAGATTTGTATCTATTTTTCATGGGCCTTTGTCCAGATTTTTGATGTTTCTAGGTTGAGAGGTATGATTGCACCTAATTTGCAGTCGTCAGCAAAGTTAGTCAGCCACATCCCGTCTGTTTTGGCCTGGACTTATGAGAAGTATATTCCAAAGAATAGGAGGCCCAGCACTTACCCCTGTGGAACCCCACTGGTGACAGGTCTGCTGGTTGAGGTGAAGTACCGAACTTTGGGTGTGATCTGTTGGTGAGCCAGTTAGCAACCTACCTGACAACATAAGATTGGTATTCAACTGGGAGAGTTTATCAATGATGTCTGAATGTGGGATTGTGTCGAAGCCCTTGGCTAAGTCAAGGTAGGCTGTATGTACAGATTTGCCTTTGTCTATGGCTGTGGTGATGTTTTCTAAGAAATCCACCAGGTTTAACAGGCATGACCTGCCTTTGACAAAACCAAACTGTGTCAGATCAAGGGTTTGGAGATCACCTATATCCTTATTTATAAGGTCCATGATGATTCATCCCATGGCCTTACAGATAAGGCTGGTTAAGCTTATGAGTCTGTAGTTCCCAGGGACTGTTGCTGTACCCCCTTTATGAAGGGGTATGATGGTTGCTATTTTCCATTCAGCAGGGACAAATCCAGTACTCAGGCTGTGGATGAAGAGAGTATCTAATGAAACCACTAACTCATATTTTAGACCATTTAAAACACAACCTGGGATGCCATCCAGTCCCATAGAGGCTGTATTTTAGCCTTGAAGAGAGCATTAATGACTTGCTCTTTGGAGATGCAAGGTGGGGGGGATGTAGTGTGAATGCTTTGTGTAATGCTTGGAGGGGGATGTAAAATTTTTGCCACACCTGTCTGCTAATAGGTTAGCTATTTTCACAGGATCAGTGTGTGATGCCATCTACAGCTGGTTCAGCACACGTCTGGTTCCTACCTTTTAGGTTACAGATATAGCTGAAGAATGACTTATGGTTATCCTTAGCTATGGTTGCTAAATTTTTTATGAAGTTGCCCGTAGAGAATTTTACAAGTTGTCTTATTTTTTTGTTCAAGCAGAGGAGGGTGTTCTTCCAATGCTGGGACCTATCTTTTTTATTCTTAGACATCAACTTTTTCCTCTTGTTGTATAACTTATTAATGCTTGATGTCCACCAGGGAGGCTTGTTTTTTCTTGAGTATCTTGTTTTGATCCTATCAGGTACAGCAGTGTCAATACATTTGTATAAGGGATTTACAGGGCATTTGTGTATACCTTAATATAGTTGTCAATGCCATCTGTGGGAACAGGAGCTTGGAAATTATTTATGCCATCCCTCAGGATGGTGTAATTAGCTTTGATGATTTATTTTAGCCAGATTTCACCTATGAGGGGTTCAGGTATTATAGCTACTTCAAACTTGACTGATTTGTGATCAGATTTAACCAGTGAGGGTCCTATACGTAAGGTGGTGCAATGGTCACCCATGTTGGTAAGGACCAGGTCAAGAATATTTGAGCCCCTTGTGAGGTTGCATGTTATTTATTCCAGGGCATTAGTGTTAACAAAGTCCAGGAACTTTTGTGTGAGCATGTTGGTACTTGTATAGTTTTCCCAGTCAATGGAAGGATAGTTAAAATCACCCATGACTGGAGTGTTTGGTTGTAATTTGATTGCCTCCGGTAGGTTGAAATCAGTAATGTGGGTATCACGGTTCATTGAAGGGGACCTATAGCTAACAATGACTTGAAAGGAGGTCTTATCCACAGTTGGTTGAACTTGGAGTAACTCCATGGAGTTTTCCTGTCTAGCCAGTCTAGAGGTGTATTTATCTTTGATGAAGATAGATACTCCTTCTTCTTTGGTTCTCACATGTTCATTTTATGGTCTGAAAGTGTGGAAGGCATTATAGCCTTGTAAGGCTTGGGTACTCTCTGTGGCCTTGAACCAAGTTTCTGTAACTGCACAGACATCAACATCCTCCAGGGAGAGGAGTGTTTGCAGAGAGTGCAGTTTCTGATGTAAACTCCTGGCATTTAGCAGCATCATTTTTAACATATTTGTGAGTGATATTTTCATGTCGGAAATTTTGTTCTTGAGATTTTGCCTAAAAAGGCACTATGAGGGAGACAAGTGCCTTAGCCAGTATCCAGAAGCCTAGATGTGACAGGTGACCATCTCTCGCAAAGCAGCATGGTCTATCAACCATGCAATTCCAGGTTTACAGGAACTGGATCCCTTTAGAATGACACCAGAAGCTAAGCCAATTGTTGAAGTCAGTCATTTTTTGTTTATATTGTGGTATCATCCTAGGTGAGGGTAGAATGCTGCTCAAGGCTAAGGCATACCTACCTGGGACACATATTCAGAGAGCTCAATAACGTCTCTCTTCATATAATCCAGCGAGGTACTCCTCAAGTCATTTACACCAACATGAGCTATAAAAGAGTCATAATGGTACTTATTGAGAGACTTGAATGCATGTGTGATCTGACAGATTCTGGCATCCGATAGACAGCTGACCGTAACCTTTTCCTTGTCCAGCTTGGTGAGTGGGATATCTGTGTGTCTCACAATTCAGTCACCTATGACTACAAAATTTGGTTTAGATGTGCTTTGCCTTAGGAGCTTATTTGGTGAGACACTGATGCTTGTGTTTTTATGAGTATTTTTATTCAAAGAAATTTTTATTAAATTTTTTTTCATATCTTCAAATAGATTGAACCATAAATAATGAAACATAAAATAATATAACATAATCAACTAGTCAACTATTTACAAAAGAAGCTATATACAATTGCCTAAGTATACAATCTGTAACATCACATGTTTTCATATACAATATGCAATTTGTATTAAGATGCTGTGCTGACTAATCAGATCAATTTGTTTTGTTCAATATTTTGTCAACTTTCTGCCAATAAGTGATGTATGATGTTGTCTTATCAGTTCTTTTTTATGGTTGCTACCTCCATTTGAGACATGAAGACTGCAATTTTCTTGAAATCTTGAAAAGTTGGTGGTGCTTTATTCTTCCAGTAAGTTGTTATGACTTTACATGCAATGGCAAGCAATGTCCACAGTAAAGGATATTTTACTTTTGAGACACATCGTGGTATGGGTACATTAAACAAAACGTATGACTTGGTTAACTGAAAAGTATCATTAAAAATTGTTTGAAAGAAATAATTCATTTCAAACCAATATTTATTCAGTGAATGACAATCAAGAAAACATGTGTTTCCAATCGTTTTTTTTATACATTTTACATCTTCGGCAATCAATATGTTTCTTATATATTAGTTCTCATCTATGAGGGGTTAGAAAGGATCTATATAGGAATTTCCATTCATATAGTTTCCACTGAACTGACTTGGTGGTAAGGCTTGGTGATAAAAGGATCATTTCTTTGAGTCTATATCAGAATCTCAAAGAGGTGTTTCAGTGAATGCCTCTTTATCGACACATACTGAACGAACGCACTAAACTGCGATCATTCAGAACAGCAATTCCTTTACCTGGGAAAGAAATCACTTGGCCGTCCATTTTAGTTTGCTGTTTTCTCCACTGTAGTGCAATCTCAGAGTTGGTTTATTTGGTTAGAGGGGGTGTGGGGGGTGAAGCCTCCCACTTTGTTTTGCTTGAAGTGGTGTGTTTGTGGTTTGAGGGCAAGTGATTTCTTTCCCATGGAAAGAAATCACTGTTCTGAACGATAGCGGTTTAGTGCATTTGTTCAGTATGTGTCAATGAAGAGGCATTTGCTGAAATGCCTCTTTGAGATTTTAATATAGACCCATTTCTTTTTCATTTTTATTTGGATCCTTTTGATTAACCTGATTATAATAATTCCAGTAACTATTATTGGTATAGTTCTTTGTTTCTTAAGTGTCTTATGCATTTTGGATAGATATCCTTGTCCTTTATAACTATTATTTACTAAAAGTATCACAAGGTCTATGAACTTAGGAATATTATTTTTAAAAGTTGGTGTCATCAATTTCAGCTTATGTGTAGTGTACTGTCTTATTTATTGTATTGGTAGCCACAATTTATCATCTAACTCAAATTTCCTTTTGATTTGATCCAGTGTGAGTAATGTATTGCCATTGAGTATTTGATACCAATAAATCACTTCTTTTTCTTTAATCTCTTTAATTACATTTGAATCAAAGATAGTTATACATTCATGTGTATAAGCTATAGGATGTAATATAAAAAATGTCTTTATATCTGGGTTCATGTTTATATATTTTCTAAATATTATTATTGTTTCAGTAACAATTACATACTTTGTTTTTATACTTTTATTAAATATTATGTTATCTCCTATCACATTATAAAAGACTTTTGTTGGATTTACATTATATTGTTTATGGGCTGAGTTACTAATGATATTGTATCTAGATTCATGAATTAATTTCCATTTGTCTATATAGGTTGAGTTCAGCCATAGATTAACTGTTTTAGTAATAGATCCCAATGAATAAATCTCTTTATCTGGTAGATTAATTACACCCTTCTTCCAACCTTTTAGATGCTTAAGTGCAATTCCAGGCTTATTATTAAACCAAAGGAAATTCAGAATCATTTTATTGTATTGCTGTATATTTTTGTTAGTAGGAGGGATAGAAAAGGATTGTATATAATATAACAATTTTGGGGAAAATTATTGATTTAATTATATACAACCTATTCTCCATTGTATAAAACATCTTACTCCATTTCTGCATTAGTGATTTTATTTGACTTAGTATATGAATATAGTTAATATTTACTGTTTCTCTAGTCTTGCTAGTTAGTAAGATTCCTAGGTATTTAATTTTATCAGGCGCTAAGTACTTAAAGTAATTATTTAATTCCCTTTATTTGGGTTAATTAATAAAATTTTTGTTTTGATTTCATTAAATACAAAACCAGAAATAGTTTGAAAGAAGTTCATTATTTGGAATAATTCAGTAAATGATTTATCTTTCTCAGATATTGTCAATATGATGTCATCAGCAAATAATTGTATTTTCATTTCTAACTTATTCCCAATTACTATGCCTTTAATATCTGTGTTCATTCTAACATAGTTAGCAAAAGGCTCAACTGCTAATGCAAACAGTAAAGAAGAAAGTTGGCATCCTTGCTTAGTTCCTTTTATAATAGTTTTAGAAGTTGAGAGACATGGCCCAATCATAATATAGGCCAGAGAATTTTCATATAGTGTTTAAATTAAGAATGTGAATTGTTGTGAAAAAACATATTCTTCTAGTACCACCAGTAAATAATTCCAATCTATTGAATCAAAGGTGCTATTGATGTTTATACTCAGCAGAGTCATGTCTCTCTTACTTAAATCAACATAATATATCAAGGCAAGAATTCTTTTAATATTATCATAGGTGTTTCTATCTTTTATGAAACCTCTCTGGTTGTGAGCAATTAATGATGGTAATATATGTTTCATTCTCTCTGTATGTATTGTCATAAACATTTTGTATTCTACATTTAACAATGAAATGAGCCTATAGGAAGAACATTCTGAGGCATTTTTTTTCAGATGTCAGAATAGGTGAGATTAAAGTATATTTCCAAGAAGATGGAACTAATATTCCTTCTTTATCCTGCTTAAAACCCTTCAACAATAACTGTTTAGCTTCTTTGGGCAATAACTTATACATTTCTGGTGTTATGTTGTCATTTTCTGGTGCTTTATTGGGTTTCAGTTTTTTTATTTGATTCTGCAACTCGGACATTGTTATCTGCTTGTCAGTGTGTCTACTCTGCTGTTCCTGTATCTTGAGGTTTATGTTAAGTTTCTAATTGTTTCTTTCAATTTCATCTCTATGTTGCTAGTATTCATTTTTTGATATTATGACTGAAATGTTTCTAGTATGCTGTTTAAGTCTGCAACTTTCTTATTAATATTGGGCTTATATATTTCTTTTATTTGATTTATTTTAATAGCTTTCTTAGTTCTACTTGTTATTTTCCTTTGATTCTTTGAATTAATTGAAAAAGAAATACGTTTGATTTTTTTCTAATTCTGTCATTATTTTATGATGTAATATTTCAGTATATTCTTTATTTTTCATTGCTAAATTGTGAGTTAATTGACTGTGTCCTTTTTGTATTGTAAGTTTAATAATAAATATTTCCTTTTGAAGTTCAGTTAATAGCTTGTCCCACTGCTTCCTTTTATTTTTGTACCAAGTTAATGTTCTTCCATATATGTGTGCTTTTAATGCATCCCATACATAGATTTCCAAAGTGCCTTCATTTATGTTTAATTCAAGAAATTGTTAAAATTCTTTTATATAAAATTCTTTAAACTCTTTTAGATTCATTATATAGGATGGTATTCTAGTGATTGTCACCTTTTGTTTGTTATGAACTTCTACTTCAAAATAATTGCATTATGGTCTGTTAATGGACAAGAAATTACATTAGCATTGCTAAGAAAGGTGGTTATTTCCTTTGATATATATATATATATATATATATATATATATATATATATATATATATATATATATATATACTCTATCTATTCTTGAGTGTGTGTGTTACACCTATGTGAAGAAAAAAACAATAATGCAGAGAATCTTTGTCTGCATATTCATTAACATCTTTAAGATTATATAATTAAACTAATTATGCTAGTGTTTTGTTGTTGCAGTTTTCCTTCTGGTATTTATAGTCAGTGTATTTCTCATCTAGTATACGATTGAAATCCCCAGCTATTATCAAGTTCCATTTGGAGTGCTGGATTACTTCTAACTGTTGTTTAACTATACATGCACTCAAGCCAGGTATCCAATAAAAGTTAATAAAAGTATACAGTTTACTATTTATTGAGATAGTTGACATACAAAGCATCCTAGATTTATTTTGATATGAGCTTATTATTTTTGGCATAATGATAGAATTTTCCCATAAAGTCATTACCCCTCTTGTTTTTGTCTTATGTGATGAACTTGTTAATACTGTATAACCACTGAAGCTGAGTAAATTAAGGTCTTCAGATAATAAATGCTTCTCTTGCAGAAATATCAGTTGTGGGTTTATAGTTTTAATATATTTAAATAAACTTAGTCTCTTACATTTATTATTCAACCCCTTTAACATTAATTGAGATCAACTTCATATTAAAGTACTGCTATATGTAGGTTTAATTGAACTTGTATTCCATTAGGCAGAATAATGTATAAAAGTTCTTGTTTGTGTACAGCTGTGAATAAAAAAAAACTGTTTTCGTTTCCTTTTAGTTTTACTGATATACTTAGGCAGTGTTTTTTTTTTTGTAAACAAACAGGTAGTGGTACGCATATGTTGCATTTGGGTCAACCCCCACTCCCCCACGCAGCCATTCTGATGTCCCGTTATTTGTCTCTTTCTCCCCAGTTGCCATAAATACTGTTCAAAACTCTCAGTGTGCATACTGCTTTCTGCTTTACTTATGCAATGATTACAGATATTTGGATTTCATTTAAAACTTTTATTTCAAATTTTCCAGCACAAACACTGATAGACATTTGCTAAACAAAGCAATACAGTCTCACAATGAAAACAGACTTAGCATTAAAAGTTCTGTTACTTTGAAACTCACATTCATTGAAACAACATTGAAATCCACATTACAAGAAAATGCATCTGACCAGTGGCAGATTAAGTTTACCTTACCAAATCATAGACACCTTGCAGACATTTTTAGGACCATGCAAAATTTATTTGAGTCACCTTTCTGATTGTATTAAATTATAATATATAATAATTAAATTATATCCCTTGCATAATACACAACTTGTTAGAGTGTGTTTTAAATTTATAGCCAGTAAGCAAAGAAACAAAACATATGAACCAATAATGCCAAAACTGCCCAGTTCAGAACATTTCAACCATAAAAGGCCACTCAAACTTCTGTCATTACAACCCGCCAATATCAGCCAACATGCACAGTCTCTGCAGAAGTAAAAGTCATCTGAATAATTCCACATTAAAGAGATCTCACTGTAACTAATGAAAATGTTGCTGCTAACAAAAAACTTTATATTTAAGCATTTCATCTACAAATTCACTGCCTGCTACCCTTGAAGAATAAATTGCCTATGTTATATTAAAAATGATAAGCTGGTAATATTGCAATAGGGAATGGATGGCAAACTTAAACAGGTTCATTGTTACTAGGCATCTTATCCAAAGGAGGACATACTCAGGATTGCAGCACCCCACCCTCTTAAAATTCAGCACAGTATCAGCAATCCATCTACATGCTGTGGGAATAGAACCCACAGCCTTCTGTATCAAAACAAAAGCATGCTACTTGCTGTACTACTAACACTACTTTAAAACTCTAAACACACAACAGTGATACCATTTGCTAAGCAAAACAGTTGCATATTTTGGGTAGAGGATTCGGGCTCTTGTTTCCTGTAGTGAAGGTACAGGGCCTGAGCCTAAGCAAATTGCTAACCACCTGCTAACCCTAACTAGGGCATTTCACTGTCTCTCACACACACACCTCAACCTTTTACTGCACAAAATCTGGACAAAGTCTAAAATAAATAGGAACAGATTATAAACACTTCTCTCATGAACTTGGAAAATTGCTAGAATAACAGGATTTTTGTTAGTATGCATTTTTCTAAAGGATATGAACTCTAAACCTCAAACATCTTCATTGTTTAGCAACTTCAATCTTTTTAAGAAGAAAAATACAAAAATATGGGGCAAAAATCTGGACATTCTGCAAAAACAAGGGCAGTTGAAGAGTATGCTACCTATCTTTTAAACACACACACACACACACACACACGCACACACACACACACACACACACACACACACACACACACACACACACAGACACCATACCTTTCAACCTCTTAGCACAAGAAGTCTGGGCAAATCCTGTCATAATGGGGATCAAAACCCCAAAACTAGGGACACATTTTAAATATTGCTCTTATAAATTCATAAAGTTGCTAGAATAACATGATTTGTGTTAGAATGCATTTTCTAAAACATATAAAGTCTGAAAATAAACTCAAATGCATGCCATTAGTTAGTAACTTTAATCCTTAGATCATCACAGTGATTTGTCAAAAAATAAAAATGACAATTTTTATGAGGAACAGACCAAAATATAAGGCAAAAATTTGGACATTCTGTGAAAATCTGTATAGCTGAGAGGTATTATACACACATACATGCCCACCTCCCTCTTAGACCCTCCCTTATACCTCTCAACCTTTTAGAGCAAGAATTCTGGACAAAGACACACATAATGGGGGGGGGGGCAAATGTTTAAAAATAGGGACACCTTTTAAATATTGCACTTAGAAAGTTGATAGAACAATTTTTGCATTAGTATGAACTTTCTGAAAGATATAAAGTCTAAAGCTCAAATGTCTGCTATTATTTGCTGTCTTAATCTTCAATGATTTGCCAGGGATTGCCAGGAAAAACACAGTTTTATGAGAAACAGACCATGGATGTGAGACTAAAATCTTGACATTCTGCAAAAATCTGGACATTTCACTCACTCACACACACACAGACCTACCTACTTCTTATACACAAACACACACACACAGACCTACCCTATGTATTTGTAATGTAAACAAATAGAAACAAATAAATGAACATTTGAAAGACCACAGCAGAAGAGAGATAGACAGACAGATGCCATTACATACAAATAATCAGCTTGTGCTAAAATTCCAACACAAAAGTAAGTAAGAAGTCCACATTGAGTCAAACATGTAACTGGAACAAACAAATTATATTAGGGAGGAAACCTATAAACCAAAATAAAAATAATTAGGAGATTGGTGACCAGTTATAAACTTAACAAGGTCTATAATTATACTGGATAATCTAATGGGGCTGTTCATGAGAAGTGTGCCTACAATATACTAGAATATGTAAAACATTGTGCTGGTAGTAAAACAAAATATATCCACAGATGAGTACCTAAATGACAAAGGATTCAGGCTGGTTCACAAGGAAACTGAAAAAAAGTAATATCTGCATTTCAGTGTAAACAGTTGTTTCTGAAATACTCTACTTGTCACATAACTTTGCATGTTTCATTAAGATAAAATACTGCTGGTAGTAATGCCTCTGCCTCATGTTGTCGCTGGAAAGGGTCATCAGCACAGTCTCCACCCAGTTATCAATGCAAACAGATGAAAATTAAATGAATGCAAAGAAACTCTAAATAAATGGACAAATAAAATTTAGCTCATGAGTATGACATTTTAAAAATTATGACTTTACGCCTTGAGTATGATGAATCCAGTGCTCCAGCTGAGCAAACAGAGGAGTTAAATAATGTAAAACTCATACACACATTACAGTGAGTTAGTTGTACTGGTTCAGAAACCAGCAACTACAAGTACAAATGCTTAAAAAATCTACAAATAATAAAATATACGAATATATACATTTTTTTTTATCTGGACAGCTGCAGTAGCACACTTTTCAAAACATCCATATATCAAACTGTTCAGCTTGCTTAGTGTATTATATTGTTTGCAGTAGAATGAAATCAAGGAAACAGGATCCACCTGAGTGAAGAAAAATCAAACCAAACTGTTATAAACAAATATTTCACTCCGATGAAACACTATTTTGCACTGACACCAAACACAGAAACACACAGTTGCAGAATGCTGCACTTGCAAAGACTTGAAGATGGGAGACATGAAGCAAGGTACCATTGTAGCAAGAAGCTAGACATACTAATGTGGAAACAGAGATGCTGCAAAAAAATTTACTTTGATGACCTTCAATTTTAACCATTGCAGCAGCCCAAGGGATAAGGCTGTCTTTCAGGAAAGAAAGAGATATAATTTGAGCAGTTATTACTATATTTTGGATGTATTCACCTTGTGAAGTGCACATAACCAGTTTCTGACTATTTTTCCTTGGAACTCTTATCATACTGTGTTATTTATTGCAGGACTCTCTCAATAACGTTTTCTACTGATCTGAGCTGTTACATGCCTTACATGTAATCTGTAATGGAAGGTGTTCAATTCAGCTCTTCTAAGCAAAACTATTACTACACAAACAACTATGAGTTTAATAGCTGTCACACTGTAAAATCAAACATAACACAGACTAAAGTAGCAATGAGATTGTAAATCCAAATGTAAAATCAACAAAGGTACAGTTTGGGAGCACTTACTGTCCAAGCAATATAAACAGCTAAGATCTACTTTTATGGTCAATACCTCGGAACTGCAACATGCTAATTCAACACAGCTTTTTGGTAGTATATTGCAACCTTTGGGCAGAATCCTAAGCCATTCTTCAAGTGATTTGGCTAGGCATATATTCCAAAATACAGCTTTAACAGTGCTGTATATCAAAGCTTGGGTTACCACTGGACTAGCTGCCCAGCCTGTAAAGTTCAGTAAATGTGTTTATACCTGCCACTTCCACAATCACCAAAGCAGCAACATTCCTAAAACATACAGCTCAACTACTTCTTATACATACACACACACACACCTACCTCTCTCTTGCGCACGCGCGCACACACACACACACACACACACACACACACACACACACACACACACACACACACACACACACACACACACACACCTCTTAAAAACTTACACACACGCACACCTATGACTCACTTGTCCAATCACGGTCCGCAGTCCAAACATTATCAGGAATTCAAATTCTGTGAGCACAGACCAGGAAGATGTAAATGATTGGTTGCACATTGCACAGATGCAGAAGGTCTTATGTGTCTGTGTGACCTGACACGAAAGGCGTTCTTAAAGAAGAATGCCTTTAAAAAAGAAAGTTTTTTTTTTTTAAAGAAACAGGAAGGCAGAGGTGCCGGTATGCTGTACCAGCATGCACTGACCCAAAAAAAGCCCTGTACTTAGGCAAGTAAAAAAAAAAAAAAAAAAAAACAACATAAGAAACATTGTAGTATCAAAGCCTGAACCATGAACCCCTTCCTATCCATTGGGGTTATTATAACCCCTATACTTAAAATGACAAAGCATCAAAGTGTCACTCTCCCTATCATAGGCACTATACTCCGAGCCTGAAATGTCATTACTTCTTAGTCAGAAAGTATGTTATCATTCTATAGGATAATTATAATAGTAAATTTAATGGTTATTAACTAGTCTGATAACGGTGAATGTGTAGATTTAATATTTAGTGTTTTGGCTAAACCTGAGGGGGGTGGGGGGGCAAACTCTAATTTTAATAAAAACTACTAAGAATGGAATCAAATTTTATAGTAAATTATAAAACTTTACATCCCAATGGGTTAAATTTAGAGATTTAAATATGATATATAACATTGTTAATTATATTATCTACTTCTTTGTTGTAATGTAGTATTGGTCCATGAGAGAGTTCTTTGACAAAAAATTATTCGATTTAATTAATTGTTTAATGGTTTGATTATGTGATTAACTGGTGTATTTAATGACTGGTTTTGTATGTAATAATTCATTCCATTGAAGGCGAAGGCCGAGGTACCAGAATCCAGTGAAAATAATAAAGATTTTTCCAGTTGGCTGCTATTTTCGTTTGGTGTTTCTTTATTGTGGTTTTCGAATGTGTTTTTGAATTATGACTAGCAACGAAGCAGCGACTACACCAGGGGCTATTAAAAGAACTCCTGCAACCATGGACTTTTCTTCTGTATGGAAAGATAGAGACTTAAGGTTTGCCTCTACCAACCCATGGCTATACATTTCCAATGAAGCATCTTTGTGTTTTGATGAGCTGGAGAAGTTATTAATTAAGGAAGCCACAACTTATTATGACATCAGGTTGTTGGAAAAATACGTGAGTACCAATATCACCCCTAGGGGCTTAAGGGTTGATCGCTTGCCTGCTTACCAATTTTCCGAAGAAGACTCTGATTTATTTGATGAGCGGAAAGATATTTCACTCAAATGTACTCTTGGCTGGTTAAAAGTTTTGATTAAATGTAATGAAAGAGCTTTAAAAAAAGTACGGGATGAAATAGTTAATATGCAGGAAAAACTGTTTTCTGACTCCTCTGAGGCAGAGTTTGAGCACAATATTGCGGGCATTAAAGGTCGTGTTTCTAAAATTGAGCAGCAGGTAATCCAGCGAAAAAAGAAAAAATATATGCAGGACAGCAATGATTATAGCTCGGGCAAGATCTTTTCCTGGCAATATGACTTTAAGAATAGGCGGGGTAAAGCTTCTTTAAAAAAACAGAAGAAGCAGATCCCGCGATCTTAGAGACACTTCCGTTTCATCCATCGAAACTAGTTCAGTGGGGAGAAAGAGCGTCTCATTTGAAGAGCTAAACATGGAGGAAGCATCTGGCTCTAATGGGGCATCGGAAGCAAGCGTTGCAACAGGTGACAAGGTGAATCAAAGAAAAGGTCGGAATTGTCATTTCCAGCCCAGGGGTGGAAGGAAATAACTTTAAATCTATTTCGTCTATTATTGGTAAAGAAAGACTTATTAATGACTTTTCTGCTGATGAACAGGTTCTATCCAATGTTTCTGTATCCGATAATACTTGCACCAATTCAAATTTAAGTATTATAAATTTGTCTGATTGTATAAGTGATATGCGAAATGTTTTATGTAAAGGGACCAAGTTTATACCTACGCATATCCCTAGTTTAGCAGAGATTTTGATTGAAGTTAGAAATTTCTGTAGAAAGTTGCATTTGAAAGTGTTTTTTCATAATAACAAAATGAGTTTGGATATACACTCAAATGATGATTCCTTTCTGGATGATTCTCTTTTAGATATTTCCTTACATGAAAATTATTTAGTTGATATTTATAAGGTTCAAAATATAGAAGATCTGGATGGCGTAAACTTTGAATATAACACTGGTTATGGTAAATTTAATATTCCACAGGTTCCATATACTAGTGATTTTATGCCTTCTAGAATCAACTACAATATTAATACCTTTGAAAGAGTTCTGAACAAACAAATTGTTAAAGAATATGGTTTATTCAAAAAGAAAACAAAGCAATTTAATTTAACTAAGGGAGAATGGAAGGCGCTCTGTCATATTAGGAAGCTTAGTGACTCATGTCTTTGTAGAGTCAGATAAGGGAGGTAATTGGGTAGTGTTTAATAAAGAAAAATATAATTTGATATCCCTAGATTTATTGGCAGATTGTAATGTTTATACTTCCCTTTCTAATAATCCTAAAGTGGAATTTAATAATGCTTTACATGATTTATTAGACAGAGGAGAAAGACTGTTTTTTTTCTCTACTGGGGATGTGAAAAAATTATACATAAAAAATCCAAATGTTGCGAGATTTTTCATTTTACCTAAAGTACATAAGGATTTGTATAACCCCCCAGGACGTCCAATTGTTAGTGGTAAAGGGGCCTTCCTACAAAATGTGGGTATCTTTTTGGACTCTATTTTAAAGGAACATGTCATAAGAATTCCATCTCATGTTAAAAATACTAAGGAAGTCTGTGATAGCTTTAAGGGCAGAATTTGGCAGGATAATTTTTATTGGGCAAGTGTTGATGTAAAATCCCTATATACTTCTATTTCTAACAAATGGGGGATGGATGCAGTATTTAAGTTTCTGGGGGATGGACCTAGAACATCATTTATTATTTCCCTTTTGGAATTCTGTCTCACTCACAATTTTTTTGAATTTGATAGAAAATATTATTTACAAAAGGAAGGCACGGCAATGGGTGCTAGTTTTGCTCCCTCCTATGCTATAATTTTCATGGGGTATTTTGAAAATCTGTTTTTGTATACTACAACTTTTTTCACAAAAATGTCATTGTGTATAAAAGATTTATTGATGATTTGGTGTTTTTGTGTCAGGGTGATCCACTGGAGTTCAATGATTTTATATCTAATTTGAAATTGAATCCATGTGGCTTGGACTTCACTTATGTTGTGGATACAAGGTCCATCCAGTTTTTGGATATTAATTTCTATATTGGTTGCGATGGAAAAATTCATCATAAACCATTTCACAAGACAACGGCAGTCAATAATTTTCTGCATGCTACAAGTATGCATAGCACTGATTTAATCAACTCTTTACCTTTAGGAGAATTTAAAAGAATTGCTGGTAATACATCAGAGGTTAGGAATATTAAAAGGGAATTTGATTTAATTTGTGAAAAATTAAAGAATAGGGGATATCAGTGGAATAATATTATGTCACATAGAAAAAAAGTGGAAAGAGATTTAAATTTGGGTTTTTCGGAATTTCATCCCTATTATAACAACAAGGAAAACAAAAATAATAGAGGACTTTTAAAAACAACCTATAGGGGTGAGATTGTTTCAGATGATGAGGATGAAATATTTTTTGTCAATAGGTATTCCCTATTTTTGTCTAGTCTGAAACGAATGGTCCAAGAATTATGGCCCATTATTATTGGTGATGATTTTCTTAAAACTGTAATACCTAATAAGATTATTTTTCCCATAGCAGGTGGAGTAACCTGAAGGAGTTGGTTAGATGTAAAGGTAGGAGGCACAAAGCTAGGAATGCGGGTACTTTTGCTTGTGGACGGTGTAAGATATGTAAAAATATTGTAAATTTGGATGGCAGTGAAATAAATGGCATTAAGTATAATGCCATTGATTATTTTAATTGCAATTCTTTTGGGGTAATTTATATAATTGGTTGCAATTGTGAGAATAAAAAATGGTATATAGGACAAACAAAAAGAAAGGTTAAATTGAGGGTTATGGAACACATGGGAGATATTAGGAATGTTAGATTGGATAGTCCAGTGGCTAATCATTTTCATCAGTACCATAATGGTGAATGTGTAGATTTAATATTTAGTGTTTTGGCTAAACCTGAGGGGGGGGGGCGGGGGGCAAACTCTAATTTTCATAAAAAACTACTAAGAATGGAATCAAATTTTATAGTAAATTATAAAACTTTACATCCCAATGGGTTAAATTTAGAGATTTAAATATGATATATAACATTGTTAATTATATTATCTATTTCTTTGTTGTAATGTAGTATTGGTCCATGAGAGAGTTCCTTGACAAAAAATTATTCAATTTAATTAATTGTTTAATGGTTTGATTATGTGATTAACTGGTGTATTTAATGACTGGTTTTGTATGTAATTATTCATTCCATTGAAGGCGAAGGCCGAGGTACCAGAATCCAATGAAAATAGTAAAGATTTTTCCAGTTGGCTGCTATTTTCGTTTGGTGTTTCTTTATTGTGGTTTTCAAATGTGTTTTTGAAAAATTAACAATCCCAATAACATATCAATAAATCATACAGGTTGAAATGAATCATCTTTAACCACAGAAATTGTCTTACAGTTATGCTTAAATATAGGCTACACTGCTGTACTTATGAATTTTATAATGCATGTTTCTATAAGCAAATCTTTCAACATTCCTTCTTGTGTTAAAATGTTCTCTTTTTTTTTTTTTCTAAGTGTAAGCAACACAAAAACAAGATGAAAACCCATATGTTAGCTTGTAAAATTTATGTTTTTATATTGTTTCTCTGGTTTACATAAGATAGATTATTTAAAAGCTGTTATACAACTTGCAGCAGTGTCATGTGTTTGTAATTATATACATTTTAAAAGTCCTGAAAGGTGAAGTGTAACTTATGTAAGCTTAAAACAACCCTATAAATAGAAAGATTTGGTTTATATACAATATTTTTAACACACTACCAAGCCACATTGAATTGTAAAGTCAGTTGGCAATGCTGCAGTCAGCATAATTGAACTGATATAGATAACAGTAAGGTACTGAGCAAGTTTCCTTTTCAGAGTTAACAGACTGAGAAACATTTACTTAAGTAACTGAATCTGTATCACACTAAAACTGGTTTAAAAGTTTCACTTGTATATGATCTTATTTTAATGTTCAAAGTTACCCTTTTACAGAGAGTTGTAGCCTTAGATGTATTGCTTTTATCCAATGCCATGACTGCTCTATCAGTGTAAAAGGGCCACAAAACTCTATAACTTACATCATCCTTCATAGACTAACAAGAAACAATAGCAAATACAGAAACTGCAATCAGCAACTTTTCCTTATACATGACTTCTATTCTTATGGTTTGCAGATAAGTGTCAGTGTGGAACAGATATGTGAACTACATAATGAAATTGCCTCCTCTTATTTGTTTTTGTGACAGAAAACATTCAAATCAATTAATTGTTTGCAATGAAAAAGTAGATATTTAATCAGTAAATGTGTAGTCCTAACATGAAATCTGTAAAGCAAATCTGTTTTTTTTTTACTGTATGTTTTACTAAATCATTAAATTATAATCTATGGTAAACTATTAATACACTTAGATATAGTGAAATAGTGTAAGTGTCACTTTAAGAGCTTAGAATGGTAAAACAATTATATCTGAGTGCTGTAAAGCAGTAACATCACCATGCTCCTTTTGCTTTCATTTTAGTGCCTCTATTTGACTGTGAGAAAACCCAGGCTTTAGAACTGCATCATGAAGCTAGCTGAAGAGTTCTAAAACAAAAAACTGTGTAATCAGCTTGCAATTCTGGCAGGAAACTAGAGAATGCAAGTGTGGTGCATTTGATTCTTTGTGTGAAACTTGAACTTACTGGCTTACTCTGTTCATTTTTATGAAATATATTATCACAGATTAAAAAAAACTTTAAGAAAACAATCATAAATACTGTATAAATGAGTTAGTGTACATATTAAAACAAAATATTTCATTTGTAAATCATGTACTCTAAAAAACTAATTATTTGTTTATATTAAACACATTATTAAATATTTGTTAGAAGAAAAGCAAGGTTATCAACTATAAATATAAGCAGTCAATGCAACCAACATTCAAATGACACTATTAGCATAATTTCTAGCCCAATCCAAAGACAACTATCCCCAATTGTCATTCAATTTCTTAGTATATTAGGTAACCCATAAGCATTGTTAACATGAATAACAGTTTCTGTACTTATGATGACTGTATTATATATTTGGTTTAAGTATTAATGTTGGTTATAAATTCAAAGTAGTAAAAATAAATTAATATGAGTTATCTTTTCCTGATGGTGTAGAGCGCTGAAGATTTATGTTTCCCTATCCATAAACTACAGGTGCTTAATAATGTAAAAACATTTTATTTTAACAAGTAAATAATGAAATTCATTTGTCCTTCATTTTTTTTTACTTTTCTTTCTTCTTGTCTGCCAGTTATTCTTCTCAGCTTGACCTTTGAGGCTAGGTCCCAAACAATCCATTTATTCTGTTTGATCTAGGAAGTTGTTTTTAGAAAGAAAAGAAACTGCATTATCCAAGGTTTCAAATGTTCTGGTGCCTTCCAGGAAATAAATACGAAGCCTGGCTGGAAATAAAAGATGAACTTATAATAGTTGTTGTTTAAGTTTCTTAATTAGTGGTAAACATTCCTTCCTTTTTGCTGCCACTGTAGAAGAGTAGTCATTATCAAACCTAATAAAGTTGTTGTCATATTTAATTGGGGAATTGGTCCATGCTGACTTCAGAGCCAGTTCTTTGTCCTGTGAAGAGAAAAAATGAACTATGACAAATCTTGGTTTGGTTTTGACTTTGTTATACATGGTTGATTTAGTTAAAGACAGATGTGCCCCCTCAATTCCATATGAGAAGGCTTCTTGCAGATTTAAAGCTTTGGGAAGCAAGGTTGTGAAGAAATTGGTCATGTTTTGAACCTCCACATTTTCAGGTAAACCATAAATCTGAAGATTATTCCTCCTGGACCTGTTTTCAAGATCTACTTTATTTATTAAAGATGATACACTATTAGAAACTTCATGTGTTCTGACTTGAGAGCTCTCAATATGGAAATATAATCAGTGATAAGTATAATTTTTGGAACGTGAAATTTTCAGAGTTCTGCATTCTCTTAATTTTTGCCGGAATTATTTTATATATTTGCTGACTAAATTACTTTATATATTTGCTGGCATTGTTTTTTTGTTCCTGATGTCTTCTGAAAATGGTTTCCCCCTAT
Source organism: Protopterus annectens (assembly GCF_019279795.1). Taxonomy (NCBI): domain Eukaryota; kingdom Metazoa; phylum Chordata; order Ceratodontiformes; family Protopteridae; genus Protopterus; species Protopterus annectens. The sequence continues at coordinate 1,314,826,131 of NC_056732.1, forward strand.
TTATGTGGTGGTGTTAAAGTTTATAAAACTGGTCTAACAGCTTTTTTGTTATCTGATTGCTTCAAGGCTTGCTGATTTAAAATAGCCCCTGTTTGTAAATTCCTGCATACACTGTTAGAAACTCCTTGTGTTCTGACTTAAGAGTGCTCTCAAACAATCTGGAAATATAACTAGTGATCAGTATAATTCTTGGCACTTTAACTTTTCAGAGTTCTGCACTGTCTTAATTTTTGCCTGAACTCTACTTTATATATTTGCTGGCATTGTTTTGTTCCTGATCTCTTCTGAAACTGGTTCCCCCAAGTTTATAAAACTGGTCTAACAGCTTTTTTGTTATCTAATTGATTTAAAGCTTGCTGATTTAAATAACCCCTGTTTGTAAATTCCAGCATACACTGTTAGAAACTACTTGTGTTCTGGCTTAAGAGTGCTCTCAAACAATCTGGAAATATAATTGGTGATAAGTATAATTTTTGGCACTTTAACTTTTCAGAGCTCTGCATTGTCTTATTTTTTGCCTGAATTATTTTACATATTTGCTGACTGAATTATTTTATATACTTGCTGGCATTGTTATTTTGTTCCTGATATCTTCTGAAACTGGTCCCCCATTTCTGTGGTGGTGTTAAAGTTTATAAACCTGGTCTAACAGCTTTTTTATCTGATTGCTTCAAAGCTTGCCAATTTAAAATAGCCCCTGTTTGTAAACTCCTGCATACACTGTTAGAATCTACTTGTGTTCTGACTTAAGAGTGCTCCCAAACAATCTGCAAGTATAATCAGTGATAAGTACAATTCTAAGCACCTTAGTTTTTCAAAGCTTGCCGATTTAAAATAGGCCCTGTTTGTAAACTCCTGCATACACTGTTAGAATCTACTTGTGTTCTGACTTAAGAATGCTCCCAAACAATCTGCAAGTATAATCAGTGATAAGTACAATTCTTGGAACCTTAGTTTTTCAGAGTTCTGCATTGCCTCAATTTTTGCTTGAATTATTTTATATATTTGCTGATTGAATTATTTTATATATTTGCTGGCATTGTTCTTTTGTTTCTGATCTCTTCTGAAACTGCCGCTCCTATTTCTGTGGTGGTGTTAAAGTTTATAAAACTGGTCTAACAGCTTTTTTGTTATCTGATTGCTGCAATGCTTGCAGATTTAAAATATCCCCTGTTTGCAAATTCCTGCATACACTGTTAGAAACTCCTTGTGTTTTGATATGAGTGTTCGCAAACAATCTGGAAATATAATCAGTGAGAAGTATAATTCTTGGCACTTTAACTTTTCAGAGTTCTGCATTGTCTTAGTTTTTGCCTGAATAATTTTACATATTTGCTGAATGAATTATGTTATATATTTGCTGGCATTGTTATTTTTTCCTCATCTCTTCTGAAACTGGCCCCACCTATTTCTGTGGTGGTGTTAAATTTTATAAACCTAGTCTAACAGCTTTTTGGTATCTGATTGTTTCAAAGCTTGCTGATTTAAAATATCCCCTGTTTATAAATTCCTGCATACACTTTTAGAAACTATTTGTGTTCTGACTTAAGAGTGCTCCCAAACAATCTAGAAATATAATCGGTGATATCTATAATTCTTGGCAATTTAACTTTTTAGACTTCTGCATTGTCTTAATTTTTGCATGAATTATTTTATACATTAGCTGACTGAATTATTTTATATATTTTCTGGCATTGTTTTTTTGTTCCTGATCTCATCTGAAGCTGTTCCCCCATTTCTGTTTTGGTGTTAAGGTTTATAAAACTGGTCTAACAGCTTTTTTTATCTGATTGCTTCAATGTTTGCTGATTTAAAATATTCCCTGTTTGTAAATTTCTGTATACACTGTTGGAAACCACTTGTGTTCTGACTTAAGAGTGCTCTCAAACAATCTGGAAATGTAAACAGTGATAAGTATAATTCTTGGCACTTTAACTTTTCAGGGTTTTGCATTAACTTAATTTTTGCCTGAATTACTTTATATATTTGCTGACTGAATTATTTTATATATTTGCTGGTATTTTTTTGTTCCTGATCTCTTCTGAAACTAGTTCCCCTCAACTTTATAAAACTGGTCTAATAGCTTTTTTGTTATCTAAATGATTCAAGGCTTGCTGATTTAAAATATCCCCTGTTTGTAAATTCCTGCATACATTGTTAGAAACTACTTGTGCTCTGAATTAAAAGTGCTCTCAAACAATCTGGAAATATAATTGGTGATATGTATAATTTCTAGCACTTTAATTTTTGAGAGTTCTGCACTGTCTTAATTTTTGCATGAATTATTTTTTATATTTGCTGACTGAATTATTCTATATATATTTGCTGGCATTGTTTTTTTGTTCCTGATCTCTTCTGAAACTGGCTCACCCCTATTTCTGTGATGGTGTTAATGTTTATAAAACTGGTCTAACAGCTTTTTTGTTATCTGATTGCTTTAAGGATTGCTGATTTAAAATAGCCCCTGTTTGTAAATTCCTCCATACACTGTTAGAAACTCCTTGTGTTCTGCTTTAAGAGTGCTCTCAAACAATCTGCAAATATAATTGGGGATATGTATAATTCTTGGCACTTTAACTTTTCAGACTTCTGCATTGTCTTAATTTTTGCATTAATTATTGTATACATTAGCTGACTGAATTATTTTATATATTTTCTGGCATTGTTTTTTTGTTCCTGATCTCATCTGAAATTGTCCCCACCCCCATTTCTGTGGTGGTGGTAAAGTTTACAAAACTGGTCTAAAAGCTTTTTTTATCTGATTGCTTCAAGGCATGCTGATTTAAAATAGCCCCTGTTTTTAAATTCCTGCATACACTGTTAGAAACTCCTTCTATTCTGACTTAACAGTACTCTCAAACAATTTAGAAATACAGTTGGTAATCAGTATAATTCCTAGCACTTTAACTTTTCAGAGTTCTGCATTGTCTTAATTTTTGCCTGAATTATTTTATATATTTGCTAACTGAATTATTTTATATATTTGTTGGTATTTTTTTTATTCCTGATCTCTTCTGAAACTTGTTGCCCCCAAGTTTATAAAACTGGTCTAACAGATTTTCTGTTATCTGATTGATTCAATGCTTGTTGACTTAAAATAGCCCTTGTTTGTAAATTCTTGCATGCACTGTTAGAAACTACTTGTGTTTTGACTTAAGAGTGCTCTCAAACAATTCGGAAATATAATTGGTGATAAGTATAATTCTTGGCACTTCAACTTTTCAGAGTTTTGCATTGTCTTAATTTTTGCCTGAATTATTTTACATATTTGCTGACTGAATTGTTTTATATATTTGCTGGCACTGTTTTTTTGTTCCTGATCTCTTCTGAAACTAGTCCCCCCATTTCTGTGGTGGTGTTAAAGTTTATAAAACTGGTCTATCAGCTATTCTGTTATCTGATTGCTTCAATGATAGCTGATTTAAAATAGCCCCTGCTTGTAAATTCCAGCATACACTGTTAGAAACTCCTTGTGTTCTGATTTAAGAGTGCTCTAAAACAATCTGCAAGTATAATCAGTGATAAGTATAATTCTTGGTGCTTTAACTTTTCAGAGTTCTGCATTGTCTTAAATATTGCATAAATTATTTTATACATTAGCTGACTGAATTATTTTATACATTTTCTGGCATTGTTTTTTGTCCCTAATCTCATTTGAAACTGCCCCCCCCCCATTTCTGTAGTGGTGTTAAAGTTTACAAAACTGGTATACCAGCTTTTTTTACCTGATTGCTTCAATGCTTGCTGATTTAAAAAAATCCCTGTTTGTAAATTTTTGTATATACTGTTGGAAACTACTTGTGTTCTGACTTAAGAGTGCTCTCAAACAATCTGGAAATGTAATCGGTGATAAGTATAATCCTTGGTCCTTTCACTTTTCAGGGTTCTGCATGGTCTTAATTTTTGCCTGAATTATTTTATATATTTGCTAACTGAATTATTCTATATCTATTTGCTGGCATTGTTTATTTGTTCCTGATCTCTTCTGAAACTGGCTCCCCCTATTTCTCTGATGGTGTTAAAGTTTATAAAACTGGTCTAACAGCTTTTTTATCTGATTGCTTCAAGGCTTGCTGATTTAAAATAGTCCCTTTTTGTAAATTCCTGCATACACTGTTAGAAACTCCTTCTGTTTTGACTTATGAGTGCTCTCAAACACTCTGGAAATATAATTAGTGATAAGTATAATTCTTGGCACTTTAACATTTCAGAAATCTGCATTTTCTTAATTTCATTAATTTTTGTTTGAATTATTTTATATATTTACTGACTGAATAATTTTATATATTTGCTGGCATTGTGTTTTTGTTAATGATGTCTTCTGAAACTTGTTCCTCCTTATTTCTGTGGTGGTGTTAAAGTTTATAAAACTGGTCGAACAGCTTTTTTGTTATCCGATTGCTTCAAGGCGTGCTGATTTAAAATAGCCCCTGTTTGTAAATTCTTGCACACACTGTTAGAAACTCCTTCTGTTATGACTTAAGAGTGCTCTCAAACAATCTGGAAATTTACTCAGTGATAAGTATAATTCTTGGCACTTTAACTATTCAGAGTTTTTCATTGTTTTAATTTTTGCCTGAATTATTTTATATATTTGCTGACTGAATTAGTTTACATATTGGTTGGCATTTTTTTTTTTGTTTTTGATATCTTCTGAAACTGTTCCCCCATCCCCCCATTTCTGTGGTGGTGTTAAAGTTTATAAACCTGGTCTAACAGCTTTTTTGTTATCTGATTGCTTCAAATCTTGCTGATTTAAAACACCCCCTGTTTGCAAATTCCTGCATACACTGTTAGAAACTACTTGAGTTCTGACTTAAGAGTGCTGTCAAAAATCTGGAAATATAATTGGTGATATGTATAATTCTTGGCACTTTAACTTTTCAGACTTCTGCATTGTCTTAATTTTTGCATGAATTATTTTATACATTAGCTGACTGAATTATTTTATATATTTTTTGGCATTGTTTTTTTTGTTCCTGATCTCATCTGAAACTGCCCCCCCCCCCATTTCTGTGGTGGTGGTAAAGTTTACAAAACTGTTCTAAAAGCTTTTTTTATCTGATTGTTTCAAGGCATGCTGATTTAAAATAGTCCCTGTTTTTTAAATTCCTGCATACACTGTTGGAAACTCCTTCTATTCTGACTTAACAGTGCTCTCAAACAATCTAGAAATATAGTTGGAAATAAGTATAATTCTTAGCATGTTAACTTTTCAGAGTTCTGCATTGTCTTAATTTTTGCCTGAATTATTTTATATATTTGCTGACTGAATTATTTTATATATTTGTTGGCATTTTTTTATTCCTGCTCTCTTCTGAAACTTGTTGCCCGCAAGTTTATAAAACTTGTCTAACAGCTTTTTAGTTATCTAATTGAGTCAAGGCTTGTTGACTTAAAATTGCCCTTGCTTGTAAATTCCTGCATACACTGTTAGAACCTACTTGTGTTCTGACTTAAAAGTGCTCTCAAATAATCTGGAAATATAATCAGTGATATGTATAATTATTGGCACTTTAACTTTTCAGACTTCTGCATTGCCTTAATTTTTGCATGAATTTTTTTATACATTAGCTAACTGGAAATATAATTGGTGATAAGTATAATTCTTGGCACTTTAACTTTACAAAGTTTTGCATCGGTCTTAATTTTTGCCTGAATTATTTTACATATTTACCGACTGAATTGTTTTATATATTTGCTGGCATTGTTTTTTTGTTCCTGATCTCTTCTGAAACTAGTCCCCCCATTTCTGTGGTTGTGTTAAAGTTTATAAAACTGGTCTAACAGCTGTTCGGTTATCTGATTGCTTCAAAGATAGCTGATTTAAAATAGCCCCTGCTTGTACATTCCAGCATACACTGTTAGAAACTCATTGGGCCAGATTCAGGAAGCCTCCGTGTAAGAGTTATAACTCTTACACGGAGGCTGTAGTTAAACTGTGTGATGTCAGCATGTCATGCATATGCATGAGGTGCATGAGGCATGCTGAATCACACTAGTAACTCTTACACGGTCCGTGTAAGAGAGTAGGGGGCGTGTCTGTAGGCTAAGCCCTGCAAGCGGACACGCCCCCGGAAGACTAGAATGGCTGAAAGTAAACAGCCACGAGAGAGGCCATGGAAATGTGAATAAACACACTACACAACACATGCCCCGATAGACCATCACTGTATAAAGTGAAAAGATGTTATAAAATTAAATTAAAACCTTTTTTTTTTTTTAAACCCGGAAATGTTTGCTACTGTGTGCGGGTGTGCTACTAAGCGCAATCACAGTTAGCAGTCAGTGGAAAAGGATATAAGAACTAAATATGCAAAGTAAGCCAAGAAGTAATAGCTTAGCGGTAGAGTTGCTGGCCTAAGAGTAGGCAGGCAGGGTTCGAGCCCCCACAACAACTTTTTTTTTTGTAAATAAGCACGAAAAAGCCCCCTGACAGTATTGTACAAATGTAAATGTATTCCCTTTTGTAAAATGGAATGAAATGGAGCATATATTCCGAAGTAACACAATAATAAAAATAGTCAGAAATGTACTGATAGCTAAGCTGCTGTGAGACGGAATGCCCGTAGCTGAGTAGTGTTTAAAATGCTGCAAACTGTATGCTCGTTGCTAAGCACCGGTTTAATAGGCTGAAACCGTTTGCAACTAGCTGTGCTTAGCTGAACATGTGTGTCACTAGCCAATTAAGGTTTATCCCAGCGCACACCGTTTGCGCGCCGCTCCCACAAGCTAACTGCCAGTGCGCATGCGTTACCTCAGCGCCAAGCGCAGACCTGGTTTTAAATGCATAAAAGTGCTTTTGGCAAGTTTGATTGACAGGTCCTCAACTCATTTCTGTCAGGAAAATCAAAAGTCAGTTGCCAGAGTCGAACCCAGGATACCATGCACTAGAGTCAAGGCACTTCACCACTAAGCCATGACAGCAATACCATGAAATGCAGAAATAGCATATATATGGGATAAAATCCAGAATGGAGCATGAGAAAGCATTTTCAGTGAAGTAGATACAATTCCAAAACGGCCAATCAGAGAAATGTGTGGGAAAAGCGGCATATATAAGCCCCATAGGCGGGAATACACAGCAGAAACGATTGTAGAACAGACCTGCAGTCAGAATGAGTGGAGTAGGTGAGGGACGTTGCTTTCGAAAGCACAGCGTTGGGGCGTTGAGGAGTCCAGATACATGGTCTGGCCCTTGTCCATCATCACGAGGCCCAACTCATGCAGGGCCAGGTCTCATGGGGAGCGTATAGGGCAGAGGCATGGGACCAGTTGGCTCGTGATCTGACCAGTGCTACTGGCATTCCACGCACTGGTGAGCAGGTCCGTCACCACCATGCAGACCTGAAGCGACGCAAGGAAGACCAGTTGTCCGAATGGATCCAGGAGGCCGGGATATGCCCAACGCCCCACTACTGAGTAAGTTACATTTTGCTTATGTATGTAAGGATTTCAACTGGCGATACCATGGAGATGTGTAGTCCAATATTACTTCTTTTCATTACAGCTGCAGGTGTCGGCTCTGTGAATCGCAAGATGTATGGCGTAGGCTGGTGCGGCTGCGCCACCATGCAGGTTAGTAACCCCACCCATTACTTGTAAATAAATATTGTACTGTAGCATGTATCAGAACACTGCAGTGTATTGATTAAAAGTAATATAATGTGCAAGCAGGAATTGTAAGTCTGCAGGTATGGCTGCAACAAGTTCATCAGTATGCAAGTGTAACTGGAAATATAATTGATAGAATTGAACAGTGCTGTAATACAGATGTCCCACCATGAATTAAATATAGTGTAACCTGCAGTAGTCCCAAGAGTACAGCTTTAGAATCCGAGGTAGTCATATGTGAGATATATCCCTGTTGAAATGCTGAATCATGACAGAAGTGAGGCTGTTGGAAAGTGTTTGAATCACCACCAGTCTAACATGTGAACAAAGCCTAGAAGTACCAACCTGAACTGTGAAGTTGCAGGATGTGTGAGAGTGACAGAAAGGGTCATGTATGAATAAATAAAGTAGTAATAACCCTGAATATAGTAGCCCCAGTGTGTTTCTACAGAACTAAATGCATGTGGGAAGTACAACTTAATATCCCAAACTGATTTCAGTGTGTCAGAATCTGGAATGTCTAGGCCAAATGCTGTATATGGTGATCACAGTAAACAATTTGCAGATAGAATGAATGATTATCTGACAGACTAAACAGCCATAGTTGTCCCCTGTCCTGTCATCAAAGTGTAGCAGGATGATGTATCTGATCAAATTCAAAATAAGTAGGATAGTGATGTATTTGTAACAGGTGTAGCTTGACAGTCAAATAAAATTTATTTTGAAACATCAGCCTCAACTTAATTGTGTACCTTATACAAATGTAAATCAATGTGTAACATATGAATGTGTCATCACTTTCTATCTCCGCCCAACCCTATAATTCCATATAACAACACCCACTAAATAATGGTATGTGAACATTTCATTAATCATGGACATTTGTCCGTTTCAAAAATATATGCATGTCTGTTCGTGCATGTGCCCTGTTCATACCTGCAAATCTGATGGCCTGTTGCCATTAATCAACCCTGCATGTTGTTTGACTGTGTATTTCTGTTCCAATAATGCATGTGATATTGATATGCCCCTTGTTCAATGGTGTTAATATCTGGGTGTTTGTTTGATGGGAATACCAATGCATGCTGTTACAACTAATCTGAATGGAATAAAATGCCACTAACCCAAACTAACATAACAACTCACAAACCTAGAATGCTTGGGAAGGCGGGTCCCAGCGGACCCACCTCTCCCACCTCAGCTGGCGCCTACACCTGGTACTAGTGCCCAAGCCGGACCCCCCTCTGGTGGCCCTGTGCCACCTTCGGGTGGAAGCGCTGCAGGGGATGGGGCCGGTCCCCCCTCTGCAAGTGTGGCCGGAGGGGTTCGTCCACTCACCCTCCGCGGTGTCCGGTCTGTGGTGCGAAGGGAGATCCAAGACACTGTACTTGGGCCCCTACGCCAGCTTGAGGCTCGTGTGGCACAGCTAACGGCCCCGGCCGTTGCCCGCCACACAGCCCCAGCACAGCCCGTCCTGGGCTGTGAAGGAACAGTGGCAACTGCCTATGGGTGGGGATATCAGTTCCACTGTTGCCATCTGTGGGCTCATGCATCTTGGAAATCCCAACCTCCGTCCCGTCAATTGTGTAACCCCCACGTGTGTCATACACGCCCCTGTATGCGTCTTGTCTGTCTTGTCTGTTAACCTACCCAACCTACCTCCCCAGCTATACCGACTTCCTTCACCTGACATACCACTCTCACCTGAAAAAAAAAAAAGGGCACTCTGTACCCACAAAAATTACGCCCATACATAGCTGTCCATGTCGCACACATGTCTGCTTGACATTGAAACAGTTAATTACAATTGGCTCTACAACAAATATTAATGTTGTCCTGACACCTCTCTCAGGGGTGAAAGGTTTCCAATGTCTCACCAAAATACATGGAAATGCACAGCTGTTGCTGCCAAAGACATGGGCATCTATGGGCCTTACCTATATCCCTCCTGCAAATCCCACACTTGTTTCCCTACTGTCTTATCCTCTTTGTGACCCCTTTTTCACCACTTTCCTGTCACCCCTTTTTCTTTTCTTTCAAAGAAATTAGCACGGTAGTGCGCTTGTGTTAGCGGAGCTCACCGCCAGTGTGCATCGTGAGCTCAGCAAACGAGCACAGACCTGGTTTAAAGTGCTTAAAAGTGCCTTTATGGCACTTTGATTGACAGGTCCTGTACTCAGTTTGAAAGGTTGCTAAGAAAAATAAATTCCCACTGTCAGTCTCGAACCCAGGACCTTGGTAACATTAGTCTGTATGACCTACCACTAAGCCATGCCTGCTTTACAAGAACACAGTGCTAAAATAAATATAACATGTAATAGTAGGAATCAGTATAAAGGCAATATAGGAGATGTACTATCCAAAGCATGTCAGGTAGAGTTTTAATGGCCAAATTACTGGATTCCCATACTAGTTCAGTGTGAACAGAAACAGCCCTGCTACCTGTTAGCTTGTACATAATAATGTAAGGTAATGTACATATGTGAAGGTATGTATATCTACACATACATATATATAAATATATATTAATACATATGAAATATAGTCGTAGGTCTCAGTAGCCATACACACTCACTACAGGAAACAGTGAACATAATTGCAGCAACCTGAATCTGCAACACAGCCTGACCCCTGTCTGACCTACTTACCCTTCTAACTGCTTAAAGGTGGCCTCAGCACTTTGATTGACAGGTCATGTACTCAGTTTGAAAGTTTGCAAAGTAAAAAAAATTCCCACTGTCAGTCTCGAACCCAGGACCTTGGTAACATTAGTCTGTATGACCTACCACTAAGCCATGCCTGCTTCATAAGAACACAGTGCTAAAATAAATATAACATGTAATAGTAGGAATCAGTATAAAGGCAATATAGGAGATGTACTATCCAAAGCATGTCAGGTAGAGTTTTAATGGCCAAATTACTGGATTCCCATACTAGTTCAGTGTGAACAGAAACATCCCTGCTACCTGTTAGCTTGTACATAGTAACGTAAGGTAATGTACATATGTGAAGGTATGTTTATCTACACATACATATATATAAATATATATTAATACATATGAAATATAGTTGTAGGTCTCAGTAGCCATACACACTCACTACAGGAAACAGTGAAGGTATATGCAGCAACCAGAATCTGCAACACAGCCTGGCTCCTGTGAGACCTACTAAGCCCTTTAACTGCTTAAAGGTGCCTCCAGCACTTTGATTGATAGGCCCTATACTCAACTCAAAAGCAGAATATGAGCATACTAGTAGGCCCTACCACAAGACCATTGTAACACTAGTCTGTATGACCTACCACTAAGCCATGACTCTCATACAGGAATATAGTGCTAAATAAGTGGAACATGTAATAGTAGGAATGAAGATAAAGGCAATATAGTATGTCTACTACCCAAAGCATGTCATGCAGACTTTTATAGTCCCAATTACTGGATTCCCATACTAGTGTAGTGTTAACAGAAACAGCCCTGCTAATTGTTAGCTTGTACCCAATAATGTCAGCTAATGTACATATATGAAAGTATGTATATGTACACAGATATATATATATATATTTATATAGCAATAGATATGACATATAGTTGTAGGTGTCAGTATGCATACACACTCACTACAGGGAACAGGCAAGATAAATGCAGCAACCTGAATCTACAACACAGCATGAAGCATGGTAGATGTACTAACCTTCACACTCACAAAACACTGTCAACAGCATACCAGCATGGTCCACGCCCTACAATCTGAAAGGGCAACGCCTATCTCACATACCCTTTTATAGCAGTGTCCTGAAATCACAGTGAGACATGCAATCAGTACACACCCAGCTGCATGCAATTAGCAAATGCTGCCTTACAATTGGTGCAGAGGCCATCACATGGACCTATGCAGATACCTACAAAAGCATTGAGTTCCCACACTACACTCACGTAATACATTCATTGCACAAACACTATGGATAAAGAGAGAGAGAGAGAGACAGAGAAAACAACCAAACAACCAAACAACCAAACAAATATTAGGACTGCCAGCAGCAAAATCAGCAGCAAGGAGCAAGCAGCAAGCAGCACCACTGGCACAGCAACAGCTGCCACAAACACAGGTAATGCAAAGTAGCAGGTTAATCCTGTGTATACTGTGACACCTCCAAATGTATCATAGTTCACTATCTATAGGTATGTCCATGAGATAGGTTGTGTGTACATAGTCATGAAATATAAACATATGTAATATTGTTGTACATGTGGGCCATAACTAACACTTCCATAGCTTAGAACACAAGGCCAGTTGTGCATATGATGCAGTAGTTCCCAGGGTCAGTAGAGGTTCCTCCTCATTGGTGTGGGACCACTGTGTATGTATGGCACTGTTCAGGTACATATCCTGTAGTATGGCCAGGGATTAATATCAGTCTGTCATGTGGTGCTATGTCCTCCAGGGGTGAATGTAGCACACATCCAGGGATACCATTAAGTAACAGTGATGATATGTGTTCTGCAATGATGAGGGTGGCTCTCACCTGGACATGTGAGAGGATAGGGAGGTTACAGTCATCTGGGATAACTAATAACACGTGTGTAGGACAATGGGGGTACCTGCACCTAAACTGTCTGGAATAATGTTGCCAATATTTGTGCATTTGGTGAATGTGAAGCATCTTAACACTGCAGACAACAGATGCCTTCCGTCATGTGAATATGCCCTGTGCTGCAGTAGCCTCCTACTATTGTTATACAATATGCCTGTATCTGTAGTCCACTGGACAGGATTAATAAGTGGTGTGCAGTTGTTCTGGGTTAGATAACTGTGTGCACAGTACATGCAGTATGTGGGATGTCTGTGGTAAGCATATGCAAAGGTGCTGGCGGTGTGTGTTGTGGCTTCCACTGGCCCAGTGGGCTGCATGGATAGCATCACTGTCATAACTACTGAATAACTGTGTAATAACATGCATACATAGCAAGGTAGTGTACTGTGCTTGTGGTGTTGTTCGGATATGTATATCCAGGCTGAGTAATGTGTGTCCACATCACAGGGTTGGATGGCAGCACACATCCAGTATGTATGGATGAACACCCAGAATGTGTCAGACGTGTCACCTGTGCAGACGTATCTGGCCATTACCTGTGCATCCCCCACAACACACACACATGCAACATATGGCAGAAGTACTATAGCAGTACACACATGTTCATAGGTTCATACTAGGCTATCTGCCCGAGGGCATTTACAAGCCTAGCCCATCGTTTTGTGGCTTACGCCACCCCTTTAGTATGGGGAACCATACCCATTATTTTGCTGTGCCTCTGTCGAGCAGTGACACTGAGGTAATCCCTGGGGTATATCTGCGATCTCCCATCCATTGAACAAGGCCAGCGAGGTGCTCTGCCTCACATATACCGTGATTTTGTTCCACAGCATAGGGAGTCTTTGGGTGATGAATCTATCCCTCCAGCATGTCCTATTAATAGCCGTGTCGAGGTTTAAGTCTCCCACCCTTGTGGCTCTGATGGATCTAGATTTTTTGAGGTGAAGCATATTCATCAAATCTGGGTTTGACATGACCTTGTATGTTAGGCAAAGGTCACCTCTGAGCAAGCGGTAAGCGACTGAATAGAACATACATGGACATGCTGGAGGGGCAAATTCTAACCGAGAGGCTCCTTCACTCTGTAATGAGCTCGAACAGTTGAGAATGAACAGTTCATAGGTTCATACTAGGCTATTTGCCCTAGGGCATTGGTAAGCCTAGTAGAATGTGTTTGTCTTTTGCCACCCAATCACAAGTTATGCTGCTATGCCCTTGTCCGACTTTAGTATACTGTGCCTCTGTCTAACAGCAACATAGAAGTGATACCTGGGGTACAACTATGATCTCCATCCACTCATCCAGATTCCTATGGAAGAGAGTCAATGAGGGACTCTGCCTAACCAGTAGTGTGAGCTCATTACAGAGTGAAGGGAGCCTCTCGGTTAGGAATATGCCCCTCCAGCATGTCCATGTATGTCAGTGCTGAGGTCCAGCTCTCCTGAGCATGTGGCTGTATGGGACTCTGATTGTCTGAGGTGCATCACGTTCATTACTGCTAGGTAGGACATGGCTGTATATGGCACGCACAGATTGCCTCTGAACAGGCAGTATGCCACTGAGTCCAGCTGGATTCACTTTACCTGGGCAGCATATGACATCTGTGTGAGCCATTGCATCCCCTTGATGATGTACTGTTGTCCTGTACCAGTTGCTGTAGGTGTCTGGTTAGGTACATCCCAAAAGGTGCATTGTACGCAATTATAGGCCTGATGATGGATGAGTACAGAGGCACAATGACCTCCCCTGCCATACATATGAATCAGTCATGATTAGCTGGGCTATATAACATGTCTGTCAATCCACGTTGGCCATGTGGTAGACAAATGACAGACCGCTACCATATTTCTTCCCCAGGTCCCCAACTACGTCTTCTGTACTCAATGGCCTAACACCTATGTTGTACTGTGCCACCAATGTGGAGGCGTGGGAATCTGCATTGAATACTGATACTCGCCCTCCCTTGTTCAAGTGTTGGGGCCGACAAGAATGGTAACAGCTATAACGTGGTAGTACTGGTGTGCTCCTGTGAAACCTGAAACAGGTTCATGTTACTGCACAGATATCGATGTCCAGAATGCTAGGTAGGGTTTTGGGTGCGTGCATCCTTGGGTCTAGACGTCCAGTGTTGAGTAGCATCACTCTTACTTCCTCATCCTTTGTGATACAAATGGATGTGGGTTTGCCTTATGAGCCTTGCCTAATACAGGCACTATGGGTGTAGCAGGAGGCTCCGCCAAATGTCAATAGGACTGTGGTGACAGGTGCAAGCTGTCCCTAGCAAAGCATACCACCCCAAGATGGCAGGCATTGGCACACCTGTGAATGACACCAGTATGTCAGTCAATTGTTGGAAGGGATCATCGTGCCTTGATATTGTGGCATCATTCTAGGTGAGGGTAGGATGCTACTCAAGGTCAGGGTCAAACTGTCTTGGGCTACGTGCTCAGAGAGCTCTGTAATGTCTCATGTCATGTAGTCCAGGGAGGAATGTGTCAGGCCATTCACAGCAGCATGGACATTGACTGAGTCATACCTGTACCTGCCTTGGGGTTACCTGAGTGTTTGTGTTATGTGGCAGGACATAGTGCCTGACAGGCTGCACACCGTGACCCTCACCTCGTTAAGCCTGGTGAACGTGATGTGAGTGTGCCTGATGATAGAGGCACCTAGTACAGGTGTATGAGGTGTGTTGTTAACTGTTAATGGCTGTGAGTGTTCAGCACATTGGCTTTGTGTGATATGTGTTGCACATGTTCGTTTATGTGGTAGTGGTTGCCTGGATGTCTGCTTAGGAGGTCTCTGCTGCATAGGCAGAGCTATGGTCTGAGCCTACAAGTATGATCATGTGTGATCATGTGTTAGGTCCGCTGTTGTGGTAGGTCTACATGAGACTGGAAGTGTAGTGAGTGATCCCCTTTGCCACGTGACTGTTTATGGCGGTATTGAGTAGACAGAGCCTAGCCTCCAGTCTGGTATATGGTTGCATCACTCACATGAGTTTGAATTTGTTGTTAGGAGGAGGGTTGTCTGTGTACATGCATCTGTTCTAACATTGTCTCTGGAGTACCACACTCACCAGCTGGACTGGGGAGGGAACTGACAACTGACCTCTGGACATGCTAGAATACTATTGTGAACTCTGTAATCACTAATGATTGAAAACAAGGTCCAGTGGGGAGTGAGGGTGTACTGACATTACCTACAACTGCTGACTGATATAAAAGTGTCAGTGAGCAAATGCCAGGTAACCTAAGTGCAATGTTTCACAATGAAGTAAATGCAACAATGACAAGCAGTCACTTGCTGTCATGTGTAACATGGAAGTACGTACAGTAAGCAATGCAGATAACAGTAGTGAGTCACAGATGTGTTGAGAAGATGTGTACTATGTGGAAGTAGCATACCAGTGAAATAACAAGCTAACAGATAACAAGCATATAAACAATGGTAGATCCAGGAGGCCTGGATGTAGTGTTTGCTACAACAAACAAGGTGTAGCAATGTCAGTAAGATACAGCTCAGATATGCAGGCACTATAAACCTGAAACCAGATGTCCCCAGCTATGAATGGCAGAGTACAGCCTATTGTCACACATGAGTGCAGACCACAAACCTCGTTAATGTTAAATAACTGGCCTGAAGGCCAACTGCCCATACCAGAAGTAATACACTTGTACACTGGGCCCACAATCAGCAGTTCCCAACTTCAATGGATGAAAGATATGTGTCCTGCCACCACAGTGCTTGCCACCAACCTCCCTAATGTAAAACAACTGGTCTGAAGGCCAAGTACTTAGTACAAATGACATAGAATGATAGCTACACTGTAATCATGTTTTAACCAATCAGTAATAAGTAGAAGTTAACACTCCTGTATAGAATGTGTACCATGTATTGTTGAGATACTATGCTGATAACCTGTTTGTGTACCTTTCCAGATAGACATGGCACCAAAAGGAATCCTGCCTACTCTGCTGCAGAGGATGACGTGATCCACCAGAGCCTGGTGCGTGACTATGCCATCCTGTTCTCACGCACCACCCAGAATCAGCAGGAGAGGTCTGCACTGTGGCAAAACCTTGTTAGCAGGATAAATGATGTTGGCATGCATGATAGGACATATGAGCAGGTGAGACATCACTGCAGTGATTTGATAAGAAATGTCCGCCAGCGTGCTGCAGATATCCGCAGGCAACAGGTTGCCACAGGTGGTGGTGGCCACACATCTCCCCCTCACCAGACAGGAGGGGCTACTGCTAAGTGTTGTGGATCCAGCCCCAGAACAACAGCAACAATCATGCATCCTGATGGAGGTTGGATCCACACAGCAGCAAGACAGCGTGCAGGTAAGATGCCATATTCATTTATTGTTATTACTTTTACATTTGTTGACCCAGATAGTCTAGCTGGATATAAGTTCATTTTCAGTAGAGGCCTGTGGAGAAAAGCTCCACACATAACGTAATAAAGGCAGACAGACAAGTTGTCAATACAGACAGCCAACATAATAGAATTGTACACCAGCCTGTTAATTAAATCAACATACATGTAAGGAAGTCAAACAGTTTAGAGTCATACACAATGTACCGTTGGTTTCAAAGCAATCCTACCTAAAGCATAATGGTTATGCAATAAGGCAAAAGCCATATACATAATAGTTAGGGCTCAGAAGGGTAGAGAAGTAGAAGGAGTATGACAGATACAATGATATGGAAGAGGCAGGAGTCAAGAAGGGAAGTGAGGAAAAGAAGGAAGACAGTCAAGAGGAGGTGGGAGGGATGGGAGAAGTAGGTCAGAGCATAGAAGGACATCAAGGTGAAAGAAACAGGGTAGAAGCTAGTTTCTATGCACAATGAAGGGTTAAAGGTGAAGAGAGGGTAGGGAGAGGGACGTTAGCCTGGACTCCAAGAAGAACAAAGCCAGTGGTTTTGGAAGTACAGTTTGAGTTGACGTTTGAAGAGAGGTAAGGGTGAGATTAGAGTTAACTCCTGGTATGTACATATGAATGTTCTGTACGCTGTTACTTCATGCTCGCATAAGGTGTGCATGTGGTATGTATCTGTCATCATGATATATATACAGACATGATGTGCAGCTGATGTGTATAAGGGAACTAGTGTACTACTGTACTGTATCATGTGCAAAACGAATGGCACACATGTGCCCACTGACATTACTCTCTTCACACTTCCAGGTCCCTCCCATGTAGCAATGAGGCAGGCCATACATGCTGGTGAGTCTTTTTAACATTATCTGTAAAACAATTTATAAAACTAGGAAGAGTAGTGTAACTCTGTAGTAGACATGCTGGTGACTGTGTTCACAATAACTGTAATTGACAGGTAGTAAATTGAGTAGTGTAACACGGTACTGATGTGTGTGTTTACTGTGGGGTGTGCATGTGTGCAAGTATGCCTGTTCCCAAGTGTGCATGTGTGTTAGTGTCCATGAGTGCATGTGTCCATTTCTGAATGTGTGCATTAGTATTGAAGTGCATCTCTTTCAAATATGTATTGAGACTGTAATCTGTGTTCCATGTTTTCCTCCCGTAGGTTCTGGTGCTGCTCTGGTGACCTGCAGCAGGGAATCTGAATCTTGTGCCCCAGGTACTGATGATGATGAAATGTCTGTAATGGTGCAGGAAGGTGTGTCTGGGTCCGCCATTGGTCAGCCAATTGACAGTACACAGCTTTCAACCCCGTCAATGCGCACAGTCATCCTGCCGTTACATCCTTTCTCACCATTGTCCCTAGGTGATGGACAGTCAGCAGTGGGCATAGATCAGGGTAATGTGGTACCTGTGGTACATGCATCCTCACAAGGCAGCCATGTGCAGAGGCCTCCAATGGTACCACGCAGACAGTAGCCCATGGGTTCTCGTGGGGGCATCCGTGGCCGTACTGCCTCTGGCCGACGTGCCCAAGGAGGTATGTCAACCTCCACTATGTTTAGAACTGTCATGCAGGCACAGGCACGTATGGAAAGGTACACCAGACAGGGTCTGAGGGAGCTGAGAGCATGTCGCATAGCCATGACAGACGGCATGTGTGATGTTGCGAATGCTATCCGTAACTTCACAGATGTCGTTGACAGACGTTGTGGGGGCATAGAACAGCTGCTCCACAACCAGATGTCCATGGGCCAGGGCGATGGTGTGCGTTTGCGGCGTCGGCGTGGCGTATGCCAGCAAGAGCACCAGCGGGCAGTGGCCGCGGACGACAACGGCCCCACTCCCGCGCCTCAAGTGCCAGCACCAGCCCCAGCAATGCTGGGTCTGTGCTGTCATCCAGACGCCCCAGGAGACCACGTGCACGTGGCTCTGGACAGTCCCAACAGGGAACTGTGTCCAGTCAACACACCCCTGCTTCCGATGACAGTAACCAGTCTGGGTTAGTACCGGATACGGCCCGTAGCACCCCTGCCAGGCACAGGTACCGTGTCCGTGCCCACAGACACTGATCTGGATGACCTGACAGGTGCAGTCTGTGGCTGTCCACAAAACCCTGTACATGGCAGCCATTATGTGGGACTGTGTGCGTGCTTACACACATGCAGAAACCTAACACCTAGGGCAAACACATACACACACACACTGCACCAACAACGGTCCACCCTGTACTGCTGCCCCTCACAAACACACATACACACACATGTCAATTGGTGTTACCAGTGGCCGGCTTGGGCATACCTAACCCACACCCTGTGCATATGATGACACTGTGCCACCTCCTGCATACTACAACATCGGTGCAGGTAAAGATAAACACATTGCTGATGCACAGGGTGACTACATAGATGTGTATAAATAGTAACATGTTGGTAACTGTTGACTGTTGCAGTATAAATGTGTGTATATCCCAGCAGTCCTGCTGCAGTAACTGTATGAATGTCCTCAATTGTTATCTGCACCCATACTACTTAACAAAGTGTACCAGCTGCACACCATCACATGCTAACATTGACTATGGCAATGCGCATCTTGTGCTGTTATGTAGATTCAGCTACATGTATCTGTTCTGTCACACATGCATTTATACACACCCTGCTACCCACACACATGCACACGCTCACCTGCCATTCCCATTATTTATCACCCTACATGAGTAGCTGTTGATACATGACAGGTACACATTTCAGAAGTGCACTATGTTGTTTACTACTGGCATCCCCTTCTCTACCTGTACTCACAGGGTGCAGGCAACCTCATCAGTTGGAAGATGTAATGTGCATCAGGTACTGTAGTACCCTGATTGCCACAGCAAACATGTTTCCCATACGGAAATGCACACACAGACACATCCCACATCCACACACTTGCCACATTCAGGCTTCAGAACACTATCTAGGTATATCCGGGTACATGTGCGTGTTACAGTAGCATGTAACACTATACTGAGTACTGGCAGTCAGTTGTCTGTTGTCATGTTGTCTGTATAGAATAAAAGAATTGTTTGATTATCCTACTCCGTTTTGTGGATATTACTTGAAGAAGTGTTACCTTACATGTGTTATCAGTACCACCACCTTCTGTTTTGTAGTTTTGTTTGTATAGGGTGCTATCAACATCACTGCTTGTTAAGGGTAATGACCACCCTGCAGTGCATAGCCCCATGTGGCAAAAGCCACATCCCACCCCATCATTGTGCACACACACTAACCCCACCAACAGTAAAACACATACTTTCCATTTGCAAGATTCAAACCCATACCTAACTGTGCAATGACAGTAGAAACAGACACATTAGCAGAGTGTGCTATTTGCAGTAGTTGGAGAAATCTTTACTAATGCTGTACTTAGAGGGTGCTGACATCATCTGTGTGTAGGAGGAGGGATGTGCACCCTGTAGTGTGTTCTCCCAGTTGGCAAAAGGCAGTTAACCCTCCCAGCATAGTGCACACACATAAACCACACTCATACTAACACACATACATTCCCTTTGCAGGATTCAAACCCCTACTTAACTACGTTATGACACTGAAGAAAGACGCATTAGCAGAGCACCCTATGCAAATTACTGGAGGACTTTACTACAGGTGATATAGTTATACAGTCCTGACATCATCAGTGTTTCAAAAGGGGGATCTGCATCCTGTACGATACTGTCACGGTTGCTAATAGGGACATTTCCCACACACACACATCGATGTGTTGGAGGTTTGCATATGTGGGGGATCCAGAACACCAGTGTGATTAGTATATGGTTTGATTGCAACAATGAGGGATATACTCCCAGTGGTGAGCAGTTTGTACTCATGTTTGTAAAGATCAGCTCTAGTATATCTGCCCTCTTGTGGGAAGGTTGGTTACCTGTTCCATAGCCAAAGAATGTCTGATCAATGGGAACCTTAGAGCTTGGGTATTGTGGCTTGTGTAATGTTGACAGTCTATGTTTGGGTAGCTGGCATCACCCAGTATGATGGTGTTTGCAGAGTAATCTAAACTCTCCTGTGTCAGCATGAAGGCTGTGTGGGAGACCTGAGTTTGAGAGGGTGCTGTAAGAGCTCCTCTGTGTCTCTTTCCATGTGGTCCATGGAGGTACGTCCCAACAGGTAGCTGACTGTGACCCTCCCCTTGCTCTGTCTGGAGGGTGGCACGTCTGTCAACAGCTCATGTCAAGCAAGTGCACACCCCTCATAAATGATGTGGAAACCTTCAAAGGCCCAAGGCCTGTTGAAAATATGGACCAGACTGCAGATACCTGTATAGAGGCATTCTGTGGACACATTCAGGAATGCATGGATCATGAAGCCACATATGAAAGCATGACCCAATTGTCCAAAGGCAGATGTCCTGGGCGCGGGACACCAGCCATAAACACACTATACAATAGAAGGATGACGCCACTACATGATACAACAACCTCCCAAAATGTGAAGGCACCACTGATGAGTATTGGAAGACAACTACAGGCACCCATATGATTGTCTAAGGCCATCTTTGAAAGAGGATTCCACAAGCCACTGAGGATAATCACAAGGCTGCCTGTAGTTATGTTAGTAACCTGGGTGGTACTACCCAGATATGCTCAGAGGTAATACAATATGTCACACAAAATATAAAACACACAGACATTGCCATCATCCTAGTGGACAGGTTCAATGCTGCCTTCTCTCCCACCACACCAAAGGGAACATATGTCTCGCAGCACAGTGCTTCCCCCCTGACATCACAGATGCTCAGGTAAGAGATGCCCTTCCCAAAGCAATAAACACTGCATCAATGGGACCAGACAGTGTCCCAGGCTGTGTCCTACATGAACCACAAGAAGAGCTACACCCAGACATAACACCACTGTTCAATCCCAGCCTTAATACACGATATGTGGCCAGAGAGTGGCATACAGCAACAGTGGTCCCTCAACATGCAGGTGGTGCCGTCACGGATCCTGGACACTACTACCCCATATGTCTGACTAGCTTTGTCTGCAAAGCTATGGCAAGGATCATCATGAACCTCACATATCTAGATATTGTGGACCTACAGACATGTCACCATACACAGTTTGGCTTTGTCAATTGCAAATCCTGCCTATCAAACCTGTTTGCTTTGTTTGAAACAGTCACCAAGGCCACTGTCAAGGGGTAGGAGGTCCACACAGCCTACCTGGACCTTGCATAAGCCTTGGATACAATACCCCACTTGTGCATTCTAGGAAGCTCACCAGTGTACATATTAACCCCTATGTCACTATGGGTATTGCACAGTGGCTCAAGGGCAGAACACACATGGTAGAATTGCTGGAGCCATGTCAGCCTCCAACCTGGTACAAGTGGTGTCCCACAAGGCACAGCCCTAGGAGCTGTCATGTTCATTATATATTTGTCATAGGTACAGGCCAACATGGAAGTACTGTGGCTCAGCAAGTCGCAGGTGACTGCAGACCAAACACCATAATCAACTCAACAGCTAACACACGCATCCTCCAAATGGGACTCTTGCAAACACACGACTTGTGCCACAGCCATGGCCTCAACGTGAATGACAGAAAGAGTATAGTCATCCCCTTTGTCAAACACTAAGTGACCACAATGTACCACATATGTGTTAATCCAGTAAGTGCAGACCAAGGAATTATGGACCTTGGGGTACGCAGGTTGATAGCATTCTACCATTTGACAACAACATGGACAAAGTGGTTAGGTAAGCATGTTATATGGGCCACATCATCATGGGATCCACATGTAGGCCAGGGGAGGACATTGTGCCCTTTACTCATCCCTCATCATGCCCATAATTGACTATGATGAACCTGTCGGCATGCACCTTACCAGACACCTGCAGCAACTGGGTCTACCACATATGTACCTCGACAAGGGGATCAAAGTGCTCAAACAGATGCCACATACTGACTGGTTAAAGTAGCAGCAGCTCTACTCAGTGACATACTGCCTCTTCATAGGCAATCTGTGCCTGACATAGAAGGCCAGGTCATACCCTCACGTAATGGCCATGCTGCATCTCAGAATATCCAGATCCCACCAGGATACACGCTGGAAATACTTGAACCTCAGGAGTGATATACATAGGACATGGTGGAGGGGCACATTCACAACTCAGAGGCTCCCTTCATTCCTGATTATTATCCCAATAGAGGTTAGGCGGACTGACTCAGTGACTATCTTCAAGAGCGATATTAATGACTGGATGTGACATTGTAGGGTTACCCTGGGTATCACTTATGTGTCACTGTGAGAAAGAGGCACAGTATACTAACCTTGGAAAAGGGCATAGCAAGACAGATTCACAATGCATGTTGAAAGGCACACATTCTGGCTAGGTGGATACATGCCCTGGGCAGATATCCCTGTACGAACCTATGGACCTATGTCTCTTTTTCACCATTGGCCCTATGTGCTGTCAATCACCAATGTAATCTCAATACTCCGGTAGCATGTGCAAAGGTCAGTTGTCAGTCACCTCTATGGTACAGTTGTGGAATATGTGTGTCATGTAGTAATGTCACAGCTGCCACATGTACACAATCAACCCTATCCCCTACCCATTGATGTACATCACATGTATGCGATGGAAACACATGGCCAAACTGTGACAACAACATACAAGTCAGTCAGATGCATGGACACATATGACTCAGTCATTGTCCATGCCACCACAGCTGATGTGGGATGTCGCTCACTGGGATACATGATAGGGAACATGGAAGGGATCACTGAGCAAGTGACACAGGCTGGTAGACCCCTGACCTTGGTTGGCATCAGACCCTCACCAGGGATTCCGACAAATTACTGAATGCTAATGAATAAGTGTAGCTACAACACCCTAGCTGAATGGCTCTTAGCATACAGTCACTGCATTGCTATGGAATACTGTCTTACCACTCCCACAACAGGTGAGAACATGCAGCTCCTGTACATTAACAACATGTAGACTTTATACCCCAGACCAGGTGTGCATCCCTCACTACTAGGCTGATAGCATCTACATCTCACACGGTATATACACATCCCACATGCAGCATCTGCACAGAAGACCACGGTCATAATGTTACCCTTTGCAAATACCATGTATTCACATGTGGCAGGCATCACACATGGTAACTATTGAAAGTCACAGGTACATATGTGTATTTGGCACACACATACATCATGTGTTCATTGCCATAACCGGTGTAATCAATGTCATGCATTATTGTGAGGGAGAACCCACACACATGGGCATTCTGTGTGTGCACAACACACATGGCATGTCTGTAATCAAAAGCCATACATAATTGTGATATCGTTTAGAAAGGGGTATGTGCATCCTGTAGTGTGTTTTCCCAGTTGCCAAAAGGGATATATCAATCATACACACTTACCCCCCTTCACACACACTTGCCACCTGCTGGATTCAAACCCCTACCTAACTATGTTAAGACGCTAGAGATGGACGCATTAGCACAGCTCGCTATTCGCATTACTGGGGGATTTCCTTTCCCCTGATATACTTATAGGGTGCTGACATCATCAGAGTTTAGAAAGTGGAATGATCATCCTGTGGTGTGTTTTCCCAGTTGCCAAAAGGGATGTTTCTTTCATACACGCTTACCTCCCTTCACACACACTTGCTACCTGCTGGATTCAAACCCCTATCTAACTATGTTAAGACACTAGAAACAGACGCATTAGCGCAGCGCGCTATTCGCATTACTGGGGGATTTCCTTTCCCCTGATATACTTATAGGGTGCTGACATCATCAGAGTTTAGAAAGTGGAATGATCACCCTCTGGTGTGTTTTTGCAGTTGCCAAAAGGGATGTTTCTTTCATACACACTTACCCCCCTTCACACACACTTGCCACCTGCTGGATTCAAACCCCTACCTAACTATGTTATGACACTACAGATGGATGCATTAGCACGGCGCGCTATTCGGATTACTGAGAGAATCCTTTTCTCCAATATACTTATAGGGTGCTGACATCATCAGAGTCTAGAAAGTGGAATGATCATCCTCTGGTGTGTTTTCCCAGTTGCCAAAAGGGATGTTTCTTTCATACACACTTACCCCCTTTCACACACACTTGCCACCTGTTGGATTTAAACCCCTACCTAACTATGTTATGACACTACAGACGGACGCATTAGCACAGTGCACTATTCGGATTACTGAGAGAATCCTTTTCTCCAATATACTTATAGGGTGCTGACATCATCAGAGTCTAGAAAGTGGAATGATCATCCTCTGGTGTGTTTTCCCAGTTGCCAAAAGGGATGTTTCTTTCATACACACACACTTACCCCCCTTCACACACACTTGCCACCTGCTGGATTCAAACCCCTACCTAACTATGTTATGACACTACAGACAGACGCATTAGCATGGCACGCTATTCGGATTACTGAGAGAATCCTATTCTCCAATATACTTATAGGGTGCTTACATGATCAGTGTCTAGAAAGGGGGATGAGCATCCTCTGGTGTGTTTTCACATTTGCTAGGGGTAACATTTGGACCAAGTGTGTGAACATGCCCAGTTCAGCCTTCCCGTGGCATGTTGTGTGAAAGATGTCTCATTTATCTAAGTGTGTGAGCATGCCCAGTGTGGGCTTTACATATGTTGAACTCTGCAGCTCATCACATTTGTGGATGAGTGTGACCTTCAACAAATACCTCCAGTTTATGGTTGTGTGTTCTGTGCCATGTTGTGTAGTTACTGTCCGAATGCTTGTTGTGTGAACAAAACAGGGAGTATACTGTGCCTGCAGGTTTTGCATGGGATACTTTGCACACAATTGTCAACATCCGTTCATACTGACCTAACACTGTAGCACTGTCTAGTGTAGTGTTTCAGTACTTTCACTGTGGTGGTCAGTATCCTGGGCTTTAGTCATATCACTGCTTTACATTTCCATAGTGTGCACAACAGCCTGGTTAGGGTCCAGTTGTGCACATCTGCACAAAGGCAGTGCCTCTACAGACCCTGTTAATTGCTGCCCCATAAGCTTAACAAGTGTAGTCTGCAAATCTATGGAGAGGATCATAATTGAGCTCATAAACAAAGATATAGGGGACATGCAGACATTGTACCCATCCCATTTTGGCTTGGTCAGGGGCAGATCATGCCTTTTGTACTGGGTTGACATCTTCAAATTGGTCACTTAGGCCATTGTTGGGGAAAGGCAGTCCATACAGCCTACCTTGGCCTTGCAAACACTTTCAACACAATACCCCACTCAGGTATTGTGGAAAACCCTAACAACTGAAATGTAAACCCATATGTCACAAGATGGGTTGCAAACTGGCTTAAGGACGGGACCCACAGGGTTAGGAGTTGCTGGCACTATGTTAGACTCCAGGCTGGTCACAGGTGGTGTCACACAGGGCTCAGTCCTTGGCCCCCATTGTTTGTCATGTACTTCCCAGAAGTACAGGCCAACATGGGGGGACTTTGGATGACAATGTTAGCAGATGACTGCACACTGGGCACCATAGTGGACAGTGCATCACACACAGATATCCTTCAGAAGGGACTCACAGTAACTGATAGCTGGTGCCAGGGCCATGGCCTGAAGTCAAAGTGCACAACATGTGTAGACATACCCTTCAGGAAAAGCAAGGTGACCCCAAGCTACCATATAGGTGGCAATCCTCTAAGCACAGAGGAGGTTATCATGGACCTGGGGACCCAGGTTGACAGTCGCCATTCTTCTGAGACTCACATTGCTAAAGTGGCTAGGAAGACCTTCTACATTGCCCACCTGATCAGGATGGGATTCACATCCAGATCTAGTGGGTCATTGTTCCCTGTACTCTTCACTTATCAGACCGGTGATCGAGTCGAATGCCCTATTCTGGCTGTATCTCACCCAACATCTGCAGCAATTGGAGACACCCTGACTGTCCCCACCTAAAGGATCAAGGAACCCCAACAGCTGTCATATGCTGCCAGATTGAAGACACTCACACTCTATTCACTCACATACCGTCTGCTTAGAGGTGACATGTGCCTGACATGCGAGGCCATGTCCAAACAGAGATTAATGGACATGCTCCACCTCAGACTCAGAAGATCCACCTGAACCACTAGTGCAGGTGACTTACACCTTAGCAGGGATGTATGTTGGACATGTTGGAGGGATGGAGTTATCACACGGAGACTCTCTATGCTGTGGAATACAATCCTGGTCCATTTGAGGCAGAGCACCTTGCTGGCTGTGTTCAAGAGGTATCTTGACCTAATGCTAGTCGGAGAATGTGTTTGTCCATCAACACATTGTAAGCGTTTAGTTTGACATGTCATATGTCTTGTTTAGTATACTGTGCCTCTGTCTACCTGTGACATAACATTGATACCCAGGGTAAACCTCCCATCTCCCATCCACTCATTAGGATTCCTGTTGAGGGGACTCAACCAGTGTCTCTATGGACAACCTGTACTGGTAGTTTACTCATGTGTGGGGGTGGCTTCTGTGTTTTGGATAATGCAGTACAGCCTGTCCTATATATGTCAGTGCTGGGGTTCGTCCCTCATGTGCATAGCTCCCTGCCATTCAGATTGTACAAGGTGCAGCATGTGCATTGATTCCAGCTTGGACATGGCTTTCTACATCAGGCACAGCTTGCATCTGGGTGGACAGCATGGCAGTGTGTGGAGCTGCACTCTGTTTAATCAGACTGCACATTACATGTGTTCCAGCTCTGTCATACTCCTGGTGAGGTACTGTTGTGGACTTTACAGGTGCTGGATGTGTGTGCATGAGGTACACCCCACAGGGGCTGTTGTGGTCATTTCTAATGCTGATGAAAGATAACTGCAGAACCAGAATGACCTCCCCTTAGCTAGATGTCAGACAGCATGGACCATACAATGACAACTGAAAACAGGACCCTCTCCACAAAGGGAAAGTGTCCTGTCTGGTGGACCCCAGCCATAAACAAACTGTATGACAGATGAGGGTTACTAATGCAAGACAGAGCTACATCTCCAAAAGGGAAGACAGCTGTGATCAGCACTAGTAGAAAGCTACATTATCTCATAAAGACATGCAAGGTCAACTTGGGGACATAAATCACCAAAGACAATGAAGGTAACCACACTGCTTTCTTCAGTTATGTCAGACACCTGGTTGTGAACCCTCGGATATGCTCAGAGTTGGTACACAACAACATATATTCCAGTGACCTGACAGATATTGGCAACATTCCGGCGGACAGCTTCAGTGCGATTTACCCCCTCCCTCACCCCCAAACCTCCCTCACCCCCAAAACAAGATAGTTATCACTGCTGTATGTAACCTCACTGTCATCTTGGATGTCCATGTGAGAGCCACACTCAGCAAAGACAAGTACACAGCATCCATGGGACCTGCTGGTATCTCCAGTTGCATGCTATGTGAACTCCAGAAGGGGCTGGACCCATATATACAACTGCTATTTAACCTTAGTCTTGCTACAGGATATGTACCTGAACACTGGCATACGGCAACAGTGGTCCCACTCCACAAGGGAGATGCCTCCACAGACCATGGCAACTATCACCACACAGGCTTAACCAGCCTTGTCTGCAAAGATATGGGAGGAGTCATGGAGCTCTTACACAGACACATTACTGACCTACAGACCCTTGTTCCCACCTAGTTCAGCTTTGTACAGGGCAGATCCTGCCTTTGCACCTTTGCACCCGAAAAGTACCTACCATGAAGATCAGGGTTCTTCAACACATGTCATATGCTTCCAGAATAGAGGAAGTCCAGCTTTGTTCAGTGTCATACCGCATACTTACAGGTGACCTATGCCTGACATACAAGACCATGTCCAATCAGGATTTGGTGGACATGCTCCACTGCAAGCAATCCAAATCCACCAGAGCCATGAGAGCTGAGTATTTGAACCTCAGCACATACATGTATAGGACATGCTGGAGGGACAGAGTCATAACTCAGAGGCATCTCACACTCTAGCAGAGTATCCCAGTTCATGTTTGACAGAGTCCCTCACTGACTCTCTTCAGGAGACATCTGGACAACTGCATATGAGACGGAGGCACAGACTAGACAGAGACACAGTCATGTTATTCAATTACGTAAGGGGTCATAATGTGTCACTACTAAGTCAGAGGCACAATATTCAGAATCTATTCTGTACACTTATTACCACTATAAGGGGTGGCAATAGCCACATCACTATGGCTAGGCTTATACATGCACTAGGGCAGATAGCCTAGTAGTACACTATGACACTATGAAACACCGGTGTATGTGTAGCTATTGTCAATCAAACAGTATGATGTGGCTTAGGGGGCTTGATATCTCCCTGTATTCCAACATTGTTTTGTCTATTCCTTCTAGCATGTCTAGGGATCAGTTGCTAGTGTCCTCTCCTGCTCAGCTGGTGAACCTGGGAATATTGAGGCACTGTTACAGTTGCCTCATGTACACTGACAACCCTCTCCTTCTGCCATAAAACACACATACATGTGAGAGATGCAACTATATAGCCAAAGTGGAGGCTGAGCTCTCTCAACATAGGACTAGCAAGACCAGAGAGAGGGTGAAGGTAACCACACACACATCTTTAATCCAGTCTCACATGGCACTGTCACAACTTAAGATCATACACATAGACACACAGAGACACTCTCGCAGGCTCTGATCAGAAGTCTACCAGAATGGCGGTGGCCACCACAGCAGACACTCACACAACTGCCTCCACAGGGCACAGCACATGCAACACATTGACCACAGAGTCGGTGTGCCAAACAGTCACAGCCCTTAAGGCCAAACACAATGCCAGACACACTTGTCATAGGTGACTCCATAGTCAGACACACTGATGTCCCACTCACCAGATCAGGTACAGAGGAGGTCACAGTAAGCTGCCTATCAGGCACTGGAATCCACCACATAATGCAAGCACTCAGGTCACTAAACTGCAAGTACAGGTCTGACCCAGTCATAATCCATGCTGGTGTGAACGACCTGAGATGTACCTCCCTGGACTACATGGAAAGAGACATAGAGGATCCCTATGATTATGTAGGCCAGGCAGGTATGACCCTGACCTTCGGCAGTATCCTACCTTCACCAAGTATGATGCCACATAAACAGAGACAAGATGATCAGCTGTAGTATTTTGCTTAGACTATGGTGTCATTCTAAGGGGGTCCAATGTCTGTCTGCCTGGGATGACATGCTGGACAGGCCATGGTGATTTGCAAGGGACGGCTTGCACCTGTCACCCCTGGGCTTCCGGATTTCAGATGATGCTCTTGCCACCCCCATTCTGCCTTTTTTATGCAAGATTCAGATTCTACACCTACCACCCTAGAACACAGTAAAGGAAAGACACTAAGGCTAATGCTGCTCAATGCCCAAGGTCTCAACCTCAAGCTGCACACACTCTATGCCCTTCTCAGTATGTAGCACATTGATGTCTGTGCTGTGCCTGAAACCTGGTTCACAGCTTCTGACAGCACCGCGGCACTATCGGGTGTTACCTCATATCAGGCATTCGAGCACCAGCATCGCCACAACAGCAAGAAGGATGGTGGGTGTCCATATTCATTAAGGACACCCTCACCTCATGGTTGGTGGCAGCACGATGCATCGGAGACCATCCAGGTGCCA
Source organism: Protopterus annectens (assembly GCF_019279795.1). Taxonomy (NCBI): domain Eukaryota; kingdom Metazoa; phylum Chordata; order Ceratodontiformes; family Protopteridae; genus Protopterus; species Protopterus annectens. Next base: position 1,314,856,408 of record NC_056732.1, read on the forward strand.
GTGACCATAGGCAAGACTGCTCTGCAGTTTGTAGCATGTTACATGCCACCCGCTCAAACTCAGGTACCTCACACAGCTATCCTGCAAACACTGAAGGGGATAAATGTATCTCCAAACACCATCCTACTGGGTGATTCCAACTATCCACATATAGACTGGGATCACTAATCATGCCACAACACTCTAACACAAAGGTTTCAAGAGTTCATACACTGAAATGCCATGGAACAACTGGTCCCAATCCCTCAAGTGGAGGCAACATACTAGAACACATCATCACGAACATGGGGTCACACTGTTCAACACCAGACGTATACCCATCATTGGTGAGATCAGATCATGGACTACTCTCAGTGGGAGTCCACATCCCACCCACACCCCAGATGGGAAAAGAAACGGTGAAGACCTTCTCAAATGCCGACTTCACATTTCTGAGGACTGGTGTGGTCTCTTTCAAGGCCCCCAGGCCAGCGGACACCATTACCCAAGCCACTGTATCACTTAGAAATGCCTTCTACCAGCACCTCCAGGACTGCATGGTTCAGGCAATCCTAAATAATAATGACTCTTTGTACCACAGGCAAGCATCCAGTCTGGTGGACCCTAGCCATAAACAAGCTGTACAACACAAGGAAGGAGCTACTACAAGATAGAGCGTAATCCGTCGGGGGGAAGACACCCCTGCTCATTGTGAGTAAAACACTGGGTTGCCCCATACAATCATCCGAGGCATGTTTTGAGAGTAAACCCACTCAGGACTCCAGGGACAATCATGAGGCCTTTTTTACCTATGTTTGAAACCTGGGAGGAAACTCCCAGATATGCTCAGACTTAGTTCAGAATGATGTTGATATCACTGCACCTACAGACATTGGCAACATACTGGCTGACAGGTTCAGTGCAGATTTCTCCCCTCCCCAACTGGGGGTATGTACTCAGAGGATTGTAGCCCCCAAACATCTCCACTGCTGGGGTGGGAACTGCTCAATCCAAGGCAGAAAACACTTTATCCATGGGACCAGATGGTGTCCCCAGTTGTGTGCTCCATGAACTCAATGAGTAATTACACCCGCAGTTAGGGCAGCTGTTTAATCTTAGCCTCACCTCAGGATATGTTCCCAAGGAGTGGCATACAGCAATGGTGGACCCACTTCACAAAGGAGGTGCCTCCACCAACCCCAGAAACTACCATCCCATCAGCTTGACAAGCCTGTTCTGCTAAGCTATGGAGAGGATCATAATGGGAATTCTAAATGAAGACATAGGGACTTGCAGACATTGGATCCAATCCAGGTTGGCTTTGTCAAGGGCAGATCATGCCTTTTAAACTTGGTTGACTTTTCAAAACACTCACCCAGGCCATTGACGTGGGCAAGGCAGTCCACACAGCCTACCTTGACCTGGCAAAGGCTTTCAACACAATACCCCACTCAGGTATCATTGAAAACATCACCAGCTTAATTGTGAACCCATACATCACAGCATGGGTTGCAAACTGCCTAAGTGACGGAACACACAGGGTCAAAGTTGCTGGTGCCAGTTCACACTCCAGAGCTGTCACAAGTGGTGTCCCACAGGGCTCAGTCCTGGGCCCACATTTGTTCAGTATCTACTTTTCAGAAGTACGAGCAAACACAGGAGGATTATGGCTGACAAAGTTTGAAGATGACTGCAAACTGGGAAGCATAGTTGGAAACCCATCTGACACAGACATCCTTCAGAAGGGTCTCATAGACACAGATAACTGGTGCCACGGCCATGGCCTTACATTAAACACTAAACAATGCATAGTCATACCCTTCAGGAAGAACAAGGTTACCACTACTTCCCATCTAGGTGGCAATCCTCTAAGCACAATGTAGGTTATCAGGGACATGGGCACCCAGGTTGACAGTGACCTTTTGTTTGACACTCACATTGCCAGGGTAGTTTGGAAGGCCTTCTACATTGGCCACCTCATCATGCAGTGATTCACATCTAGATCAAGGGAGGTCATCGTTCCCCTGTACTCATCACTCATCACACCAATGATTGCATACAATGCCCCATTCAGATTGGATGGGCCCACAAATTCCTCGACAGGAGGTGAAAGGGTCTCAAACATATTTCTTATGCTGCCCGACTGAAGGAATTCCAGCTGTATTCAGTCGCTTACTGACTGCTCAGAGGTGACCTGTGCCTGACATACAAGGCTATGTCCAACCCAGAATTAATGAACATGCTTCATCTCAAGACCTCTACATCCATCAGAACTACAAAGGCAGGAGACCTAAACCTCAACACAGATATTAATAGGATGTGCTGGAGGGACAGATTCATCACCCAGAAAGTCCATATGGTGTGGAACAACATCCTGGTACATGTGAGGCTGAGCACCTCACTGGCTTTGTTCAAGTGAGATCTTGACCAATGGATGGGAGATTGCAGGTATACCCCAGGGATTACCTCAGTATCACTGCTTGACAGAGGCACAGCAAAATAATGGGCATATTATCCATCAACTTGCAGGGGTGGCATAAGCCACAAAACTCTGGGCTAGGCTTATTAATGCCCTAGGGCAGATAGCCTAGTATGAACCTATGAACCTATGGACATAGGCCTGGGGCAGTTCCTGCTATTAGGACAGTGGTCTGCAGCAGGCTATATAGTAGTAGTCAGTTTTAGCCATTGGTTTTTGACCATGGCTATTCCATGTTGCTTCTTGTTGTGGTACAAACATGGGTGTGTGGTTATCCATGCTATTTATTGCTAGTCACCCTCATTTTGTATCTTGTTCCATGTTTTTGCACATGTACATCACTGTATGACGTGCAGCTGTTTCCACAGGGTCATATGCGTGGATATGGATGTTAGTTGGGGTCCTCAGGTGTGCATATTGTACATGATATTACATTACTTAACACATGGCATTCATGCCTCAGGTGGTGCTGCAGGGCCACCTCTGTCGGATACACATACTACACTCCCTGTATGTTTGGAAGCAGGTTGTGTCATGTTAGGCATCCCTGTTACTGTATGAGTGAGTCAGAGTGGGTATCAGTCCCAGTGTTCCTACTGACCAAGCGTATGTGCTATGCGTTGCCTCTTTGCCAAGGCCAGGGCATACTGGGCATGCCTCCTTCTGCCTACTGGGACAAGGTCAGGTTGTTCCTCCTCTGAGTCACCCCCTGCCTGTGGTGGCCTTGGCAATGGTGGGGGGATGTTTGGCCCAGCCCTGTGCTGGTCCTGCTGCAGCTGTTTCCGCAGGATCATATTATGTAGCATAGCACATATCATGATCATTTGGGTACATGTAGTTGGTGTGTACTGCAAAGCTCCAACAGATGTGTCCAGACACCGGAACCGTGACTTGAGCAGCCCAAACACACGCTCTATGATATTACGTGTTTGTGCGTGTGCCTCATTATGGCGTTCCTGTTCAGGTGTGTGTGCATTTCTGATGGGTGTCATCAGCCACGGCTCAAGTGCATAACCTGCATCCCCCACTAGGTGTCCGTGTGGGAAGTCCCCATTGGCAAATGATTGGTACAGCTGCGTCAGATGCCAGATGTGGGAATCGTGGTAGCTCCCAGGGCAGCCAGCACACACATTCATTATTATGCCCTGGGCATCACACACGACCTGGCAGTTGATGGAGGGGTATCCCTTGCGGTTAATGTAGACTCTACCCCGCTCACCGGCTGGTGCTTTGATGTGTATGTGCGTGCAGTCTATTGCACCCAGCACCTCAGGGTATCCCGCTATTTGCTGGAAGAGACATATTGCTGGCCACAACCTCACGGTCATTAGGGACATATATATGATCACTGACATGTGGTGACATGGCATCCAGGAACTGGTGCAGTACCCTGGAGGCTGATGCCTGTGATATCCCCATCATATCACCAGTTGGTCTCTGGAAGGTACCTGTTGCTAGTATTCTTAGGCCAACACATACCTTGGTTTCCACTGGGATGGGTTCCCCTCTGTTGGTTCTGTGTGTGAGGCATGGCCTGCACAGCTCAACAATCTGCTGCAGGAGCTCTCTGTCCACTCTATAGCGCTCTACTATCTCCAGCTCATGTAACCCATGGTAGGTGACCCTGGGCCTGTATACTCTTCTCCTTCTCCTCACTCTGGGTTGTCTGTCAGCATCTGCATTATCACCACCCTCAGCAATTCGCCTATGTCTGATTATAACAGCTATGGCAGCCCCTAGCATTTCTGCTCTGAGTTCAGCTTTTTTCAGTTTTCAATTCTGATAGCTTACTTTCTTGCAGTATCTGTTGTGAGAAACAGCCTGCACTGCTCTTTGCAGTGTTTTAAGTGCTGGGTTGGGCTTCTAGTCTGTCTGCATAATTGCCTGCTTCCAATTGTTTCCACCAATTAACTCCAGCAGTATTCCCTGGCAGTTTCCTTGTATTTTGGTTGTTTCCTGTTTCCTCTCTGTTTCCTGAAGTAATGTGCACACCAGCTTAAACACGCTCACAGTCACTTAAACGCACGTACACATCCCTACACGGTGTTACACGCGCGCACACATCCTTACACGGTGTTAGCTAGGCTAATTCATGCTAAAACACGCGCACACTGCCTTACACACATGCACGCCCGCGCAAACCATTGTAAACAGTTTGCAACACGCTCCCACATGTTGAACCTGCCTTACACGCGCGCACACGGGCGCATGCACGTATATCAAGAAACTTTGAGTGTAGGGATAGCGTATACCCTCAATTTCTTGACTTTCCTAGTGTTCTGTTGAGACACACCTCCCTCCCTGATGTCTGTCTGTCATCTCTTACCTTACATTGCCCTCCAATCTGGTACATTTCTTTCTATCCTTCCCCCCCGTGATGTCACCTACCTCTTACTCTGTTCCTCCCCCTTCTCTAACTCTTACACTACTCAGAAAGTGCTCATTACCTATGTGGCAGTATGATTCAGTATTGTAACCCTCATTTACATAGGATTGCCTAGTAATGACTAGTTACATGTCTTACACGGAGCTTCCCCCCCTTGACAACCACTAAACGGAGGCCATATTGTTTTTGGTCTGCAAGTGCCTCAATTGACATTACATGTAATACATAAATCCCACAATTGTGGGTTTATAAGCTTCGGTTTTCAGTTTTAGGTAGCGCACCGCTTTGCTGGTGTGCGCTGCAGTTAAACACATAAATCCCGTGGAAAAAAAGTTATATAACTTATTTTTGCAACACTTTTTCCTGCCAATGGCCACATATTTGGCCATTGGCATGCTTAATTAAACATATGCACCCTTTATTTGGAGCTGACATAGCTCCGTTTTATTTTGCAGAAATGTACTCAGTTGTCAGCTGAGTACATTTCTGCTAACACGCCCATTACACGGACTGGTTTCTTGTGGATCGCTCAAATACCTCATTTGCATATCTTTGAGCTGCAAATGAGGTATTGAGCATTTCCACGCCCAGTCCGTGTAAGAGACGTGTTAGCTGTCTCTTACACGGAGATTTGGGCTGTTCCTGAATCAGGAGGCTTACACGGAGGTTTACACTACTCTTGAACTCCGTGTAAGCCTTCCTGAATCTGGCCCATTGTGTTCTGACTTGAGTGCTCTCAAACAATCTACAAGTATAATCAGTGGTAAGTATAATTCTTTACCTTTTCAGAGTTCTGTATTGTCTCAATTTTTGTTTGAATTATTTTATATATTTGCTGAATTAATTATTTTATATATTTGCTGACATGTTTTTTTGTTTCTGATCTCTTCTGAAACTGCACCCCCCCATTTCTGTGGTGGTGTTAAAGGATATAAAACTAGTCTTAACAGCTTTTTTGTTATCTGTTTGCTGCAAGGCTTGTTGATTTAAAACAGCCCCTCTTTGTAAATTCCTGCATGCACTGTTAGAAACTCCTTGTGTTCTGACTGAAGAGTGCTCTCAAATAATCTGGAAATATTATCAGTGATAAGTATAATTATTGGCACATTAGATTTTCAAAGTTCTGCATTGTCTTAATTTTTGCCTGAATTATTTTACGTATTTGCTGACTGAATTATTTTATATATTTGCTAGCATTGTTTTTTTTGTCCCTGATCTCTTCTGAAACTGGTCCCCCCTTACATCTGTGGTGGTGTTAAAATTTATTAACCTGGTCTAACAGCTTTTTTGTTATCTGATTGCTTCAAAGCTTGCTGATTTAAAATATTCCCTGTTCATAAATTGCTGTATACACTGTTAGAAACAACATGTGTTCTGACTTAAGAGTGCTCTCAACCAATCTGGAAGAATAATTGGTGATATAAATAATTCTTGGCACTTTAACTTTTCAGAGTTCTGCATTGTCTTAATTTTTGCATGAATTATTTAATACATTAGCTAACTGAATTATTTTATACCTTTGCTGGCATTGTTTTTTGTTCCTGATCTTATTTGAAACTCCCCCCCCACAACTTCTGTTGTGGTGTTAAAGTTTACTAAACTGGTCTAACAGCTTTTTATTTCTGATTGCTTCAAGACTTGCTGATTTAAAATATTTCCTGTTTGTAAATTCATGCACACACTGTGAGAAACTACTTGTGTTCTGACTTAAGAGTGCTCTCAAACAATCTGGAAATATAATCGGTGATATGTATAATTTTTGACACTTTAACTTCTCAGAGTTCTGGATTGTCTTAAATTTTGCACGAATTACTTTATACATTAGCTGACTGAATTATTTTATTTATTTTCTGGCATTGCTTTTTGTTTCTGATCTCATTTGAAACTGCCACCCCCCGCCCAATTTCTGTGGTGGTGTTAAAGTTTACAAATTACATTTAACAGCTGTTTTTATCTGATTGCTTCAAGGCTTGCTGATTTAAAATATTCCCTGTTTGTAAATTTCGCTATACACTGTTGGAAAGTACTTGTGTTCTGACTTAGGAGTGCTCTCAAACAATCTGGAAATGTAATCGGTGATAAGTATAATTCTTGGCACTTTAACTTTTCAGGGTTCTGCATCATCTTAATTTGTGTCTGAATTATTTTATATATTTACTGACTAAATTATTCTATATATATTTGCTAGCATTGTTTTTTTGTTCTTGATCTCTTCTGAAACTGGCGCCCACCCTATTTTTGTGATGGTGTTAACGTTTATAAAACTGGTCTAACAGCTTTTTAAATGCCTGATTGCTTCAAAGCTTGCTGATTTAAAATATTCCCTGTTTGCAAATTCCTGCATACAGTGTTAGAAACTCCTTCTGTTTTGACTTATGAGTGCTCTCAAACAATATGGAAACATAATCGGTGATAAGTATAATTCTTGGCACTTTAACTTTTCAGAATTCTGCATTGTCTTAATTTTTGTTTGAATTATTTTATATATTTGCTGGCTGAATTATTTTATATATTTGCTGGCATTGTGTGTTTGTTCCTGATCTCTTCTGAAACTTGTCACCCCTATTTCTGTGGTGGTGTTAAAGTTAATAAAACTGGTCTAACAGCTTTTTTGTTATTTGATTGCTTCTTGGCTTGCTGATTTAAAATAACCCCTGTTTGTAAATTCTGGCATACACTGTTAGAAACTCCTTCTGCTCTGATTTAAGAGTGCTCTCAAACAATCTGGAAATATAATCAGTGATAAGTATAATACTTGGCACTTTAACTTTCAGAGTTCTTCATTGTCTTTATTTTTGCCTGAATTATTTTATATATTTGCTGACTGAATTATTTTATATATAGGCTGGCATTGTTTTTTTGTTCCAGATATCTTGTGAAACTGTTCCCCCACCCCCATATCTGTAGTGGTGTTAAAGTTTATAAACCTGGTCTAACAGCTTTTTTATTATCTGATTGCTTCAAGGCTTGCTGATTTAAAATAGCCCCTGTTTGTAAATTCCTGCATACACTGTTAGAAACTCCTTGTGTTCTGACTTGAGTGCTCTCAAACAATCTGGAAATATAGTTGGTGATAAGTATAATTTTTGGCACTTTAAGTTTTCAGAGTTCTGCATTGTCTTAATTTTTGCCTGAATGTCTTTATCTGTTTGCTGACTGAATTGTTTTATATATTTGGTGACATTTTTTTTGTTCCTGATCTCTTCTGAAACTAGCCCCCCCCCCAAGTTTTTATAACTGGTCTAACAGCTTTTTTGTTATCTGATTGATTCAAGGTTTGCTGATTTAAAATAGCTCCTGTTTGCAAATTCCTGCATACACTGTTAGAAACTCATTGTGTTCTGACTTATGAGTTCTCTCAAACAATCTGGAAATTTAATTGGTGATAAGTAAAATTCTTGGCACTTTAACTTTTCAGAGTTCTGCATTGTCTTAATTTTTGTCTGAATTATTTTACATATTTGCTGACTAAATTAGTTTATATATTTGCTGGCATCATTCTTTTTTTTGTTACTGATCTCTTCTGAAACTGCCTCCCCTCCATTTCTGTGGTGTTGTTAAAGTTTATAAGCCTGGTCTAACAGCTTTTTTGTTATCTGATTGCTTCAAAGCTTGCTGATTCAAAATACCCCTGTTGGTAAATTCCTGCATACACTGTTAGAAACTTCTTGTGTTTTGACTTATGTGTGATTTCAAGCAGTCTGGAAATATAATCGGTGATAAGTATAATTCTTGGCACTTTAACTTTTCAGAATTCTGCATTGTCTTAATTTTTGCATGAATTATTTTATAAATTACCTAACTGAATTATTTTATATATATTTGCTGGCATTGTTTTTTTGTTCCTGATCTCTTCTGAAACTGGCACTCCCCATTTCAGTGAATTATTTTATATATTTGCTGGCATGTTTTTTTTTTTTTGTTTCTGAGCTCTTCTGAAACTGGTCTCCCCCTATTTCTGTGGTGGCGTTAAAGTTTATAAAACTGGTCTAACAGCTTTTTTTATCTGATTGCTTCAAGGCTTGCTGACTTAAAATATCCCCTGTTTGTAAATTCCTGCACACACTGTTATAACCTACTTGTGTTCTGACTTAAGAGTGCTCTGAAACAATCTGGAAATATAATTGGTGATATGAATAATTATTGGCACTTTAACTGTTCAGAGTTCTGCATTGTCTTAATTTTTGCATGAATTATTTTATAAATTACCTAACTGAATTATTTTATATATATTTGCTGGCATTGTTTTTTTGTTCCTGATCTCTTCTGAAACTGGCACCCCCCCCCATTTCTGTGTTGGTGTTAAAGTTCATAAAACTGGTCTGTCAGCCTTTTTGTTATCTGATTGCTTCAAGGATTGCTGATTTAAAATAGCCCATTTGTAAATTCCAACATGCACTGTTAGAAACTCTTTGTGTTCTGACTTGAGTGCTTTCAAACAATCTGAAAATATGATCAGTGATAAGTATAATTCTTGGCAGTTTAACTTTTCAGAGTTCTTCATTGTCTTAATTTTTGCCTGAATTATTTTACATATTTGTAGATTCCTGCATACACTATTAGAAACTCCTTGTGTTCTTATTTGAGTGCTCTGAAACAATCTGGAAATACAGTTGGTGATAAGTATGATTCTTTGCACTTTAACTTTTCAGAGTTCTGCATTGTCTTAATTTTTGCCTGAATTACTTTATCTATTTTCTGGCTGAATTATTTTATATATTTGCTGGCATTTTTTTGTTCCTAATCTTTTCTGAAAATAGTTCCCCCATGTTTATAAAACTGGTCTAATAGCTTTTTTATATGATTGCTTCAAGGCTTGCTGATTTAAAATATTCCCTGTTTGTAAATTCCTGCATACACTGTTTGAAACTCCTTGTGATCGGACTTAAGAGTGCTCTCAAACAATATGGAAATATAATCAGTGATAAGTATCATTCTTGGCACTTTAACTTTTCAGAGTTCTTCATTGTCTTAATTTTTGCCTGAATTATTTTATATATTTGCTGACTGAATTATTTTATATATTGGCTGGCATTGTTTTTTTTTCTTCCCGTTATTTTCTGAAACTGTTCCCCCACCCCCTTTTCTGTGGTGGTGTTAAAGTTTTTAAACATGGTCTAACAGCTTTTTTGTTATCTGATTGCTTCAAGGCTTGTTGATTAAAAAATAGCCCATTTGTAAATTCCTGTATACACTGTTAGAAACTCCTTGTGTTCTGACTTGAGTGCTCTCAAACAATCTTGAAATGTAGTTGTTGATAAGTATAATTCTTGGCACTTTAACTTTTCAGAGTTCTGCATTGTCTTAATTTTTGCGTGAATAACTTTATCTATTTGCTGACTGAATTATTTTATATATTTGCTGGCATTCTTTTGTTCCTGATCTCTTCTGAAACTAGTTCCCCCAAGTTTATAAAACTGGTCTAACAGCATTTTTGTTATCTGATTGATTCAAGGTTTGCTGATTTAAAATATCCCCTGTTTGTAAATTCCTGCACACACTGTTAGAAACTACTTGTGTTCTGACTTAAGAGTGCTCTCAAACAATCTGGAAATATAATCGGTAATATTTATAATTCTTGGCACTTTAAATTTTCAGAGTGCTGCATTGTCTTACATTTTGCATGAATTATTGTATACATTAGCTGACTGAATTATTTTATATATTTTCTGTCATTGCTTTTTTGTTCCTGATCTCATTTGAAACTGCCACCCCCCATTTCTGTGGTGGTGTTAATGTTTACAAAATTGGTTTACCAGCTTTTCCTTATCTGATTGCTTCAAGGCTTGCTGATTTAAAATATTCCCTGTTTGTAAATTTCTGTATACACTGTTGGAAACTACTTGTTTTCGGACTTAAGAGTGCTCTCAAACAACCTGGAAATGTAATCGGAGGTAAGTATAATCCTTGGAACTTTAACTTTTTAGGGTTCTGCATCGTCCTTATTTTGCCTGAATTATTTTATATATTCGCTGACTGAATTATTCTATATATATTTGCTGGCATTCTTTTTTGTTCCTTACCTCTTCTGTAACTAGCCCCCCCCCCCCCCATATCTGTGATGGTGTTAAAGTTTATAAAACTGGTATAAAAGCTTTTTTGTTATCTGATTGCTTCAAGGCTCGCTGATTTAAAATAGCCCCTTTTTGTAAATTCCTGCATACACTGTTAGAAACTCCTTCTGTTTTGACTTATGAGTGCTCTCAAACAAACTGGAAATATAATCAGTGATAAGTACAATTCTTGGCACTTTACCTATTCAGAAATCTGCATTGTCTTAATTTTTGTTTGAATTTTTTTATATAATAGCTGATTGAATTATTTTATATATTTGCTGGCATTGTGTTTTTGTTCCTCATCTTTTCTGAAACTTGCCCCCCCTCCTATTTCTGTGTTGGTGTTAAAGATTATAAAACTGGTCTAACATTTTTTTTGTTATCTGATTGCTTCAAGGATTGCTGATTTAAAATAACCCCTGTTTGTAAATTTCTCAATACACTATTAGAAACTCCTTGTGTTCTGATTTAAGAATGCTCTCAAACAATCTGGAAATATAATCATTGATAAGTATAATTCTTGGCACTTTAACTTTTCAGAGTTCTTCATTGTCTTTATTTTTGCCTGAATTATTTTATATATTTGCTGGCATTGTTTTTTTGTTCCTGATCTCTTCTGAAACTGCCCCCCCCCCCATTTATGTGGTGGTGTTAAAGTTTAGAAAACTTGTCTAACAGCTCCTCTGTTATCTGATTGCTTCAATGATTTTTTTCCTGAATTACTTTAAGTATTTGCTGACTGAATTATTTTATATATTTGCTGGCATTATTTTTTGTCCCTGATCTCTTCTGAAACTGGTCCCCCCTATTTCTGTGGTGGTGTTAAAGTTTATTAACCTGGTCTAACAGCTTTTTTGTTATCTGATTGCTTCAAAGCTTGCTGATTTAAAATATCCCGTTTGTAAATTCCTGCATAGACTGTTAGAAACTACTTGTGTTCTGACTTAAGAGTGCTCTCAAACAATCTGGAAATATAATCGGTAATATTATAATTCTAGGCACTTTACCTTTTCAGAGTTCTGCACTGTCTCAATTTTTTGCTTGAATTATTTTATATATTTGCTGACTGAATTATTTTATATATTTGCTGGCTTGCTTTTTTGTCCCTGATCTCTTCTGAAACTGGTCCCCCCTTATTTCTGTGGTGGTATTAAAGTTTATTAACCTGGTCTAACAGCTTTTTTGTTATCTGATTGCTTTAAAGCTTGCTGATTTAAAATATCCCCTGTTTGTAAATTACTGCATACACTGTTAGAAACTACTTGTGTTCTGACTTAAGAATGCTCTTAACCAATCTGGAAGGATAATTGGTGATATAAATAATTCCTGGCACTTTGACTTTTCAGAGTTCTGCATTGTCTTAATTTTTGCATTAATTATTTTATACATTAGTTAACTGAATTATTTTATACCTTTGCTGGCATTGACTTTTTGTTCCTGATCTCATCTGAAACTGCCCCTCCCCCCACCACCATTTCTGTTCTGGTGTTAAAGTTTATAAAACTGGTCTAATAGATTTTTCTTTCTGATTGCTTCAAGGCTTGCTGGTTTAAAATATTTCCTGTTTGTAAATTCCTGCACACACTGTGAGAAACTACTTGTCTTCTGACCTGAGTGCTCTCAAACAATCTAGAAATATAATCAGTGATATGTATAATTTTTGGCACTTTAACTTTTCAGAGTTCTGCATTGTCTTAAATATTGCATGAATTATTTTATACATTAGCAGACTGAATTATTTTATTTCCTGGCATTGTTTTTTTGTTTCTGATTTCATTTAAAACTGCCCCCCCCCCATTTCTGTGGTGGGGTTAAAGTTTACAAACCTTGTTTAACAGCTGTTTTTATCTGACTGCTTCAAGGCTTGCTGATTTAATATATTCCCTGTTTGTAAATTTCAGTATACACTATTGGAAACCACTTGTGTTCTGACTTAGGAGTGCTCTCAAACAATCTGGAAATGTAATCGGTGATAAGTATAATTCTTGGAACTTTAACTTTTCAGGGTTCTGCATCATCTTAATTTTTGCCTGAATTATTTTATATATTTGCTGACTAAATTATTCTATATATATTTGCTGGCATTGTATTTTTGTTCCTAATCTCTTCTGAAACTGGTGCCTGCCCTATTTTTGTGATGGTGTTAAAGTTTATATAAGTGGTCTAACAGTTTTTTTGTTATCTGATTGCTTCAAAGCTTGCTGATTTAAAATAGTTCCTGTTTGTAAATTCCTGCATACAGCATTAGAAACTCCTTCTCTTTTGACTTATGAGTGCTCTCAAACAATCTGGAAATATAATCGGTGATAAGTATAATTCTTGGCACTTCAAGTTTCCAGAGTTCTGCATTGTCATAATTTTTGCCTGGATTTCTTTATCTATTTGCTGACTGAATTATTTTATATATTTGCTGACATTTTTTTTTGTTCCTGATCTCTTCTGAAACTACCCCCCCCCAATTTTTTAAAACTGGTCTAACAGCTTTTTTGTTATCTTATTGATTCAAAGTTTGCTGATTTAAAATAGCCCCTGTTTGTAAATTCCTGCATACACTGTTAGAAACTCCTTGTGTTCTGACTTGAGTGCTCTCAAACATCTGGAAATATAGTTGGTGATAAGTATAATTTTTGGCACTTTAAGTTTTCAGAGTTCTGCATTGTCTTAGTTTTTGCATGAATTTCTTTATCTATTTGCTGACTGAATTGTTTTATATATTTGGTGACATTTTTTTGTTCCTGATCTCTTCTGAAACTAGTTCCCCCCAAGTTTTTATAACTGGTCTAACAGCTTTTTTGTTATCTGATTGATTCAAGGTTTGCTGATTTAAAATAGCTCCTGTTAGTAAATTCCTGCATACACTGTTAGAAACTCATTGTTCTCTGACTTATGGTCAATGCAAGTGAATTCCCAGGTATTAATGATGCTATTAGTATCAAACCTGAATTGAGATATAGAGCTAATAAAATAAAATAAAATAATTTAAAGTATAATATTTTATTGAATTTTACCCCTTATAGTTTTTTAAGCATCACATTCCCATCTTTTTTATGTGTTTTTATGTTTTTCATGGGTTATCAAATGATTTTTTAAATATTTAAATAACTATATACATAAATTAATAACACTGTGTTTTTTAGAATTTAATGAGTTCATTAATTGATTAATTAATTGATATAAGGTATAAAAGCTGAGTGATTTCAGTAAACCATTGTTCTGAGGAAGTCTATTTGACGAAAGCGCTTGACTGTTTGTTATTTTATATAATAAAGTGTGTGAATAGTGTTCAATGATCGTAGCACCTTTCTTGTCTGTTGATTTCACGTGAGTGTACGGGGACTAGTTATCGGCTTGGAAGTGGTTTTCTTGGTTGCTGGTTGTTTTGCTGCTTCCCCACCTGTGGTTATTTCTCTGTGATTTTTGGTGGATCCTGAGCCTACTAAACCCGTTATTGTCAACCAGTATGGAGGATAATCTACTTTCCTCGGTGTTCGAGGAGGACTTGGAATCGGTACATTTTCCCTGTGGTCAACCCATAAGGGTGAATAGTGATAACCTATACTACTTAATTTTGAATTTAATGGAGAAGGTGTCTGAACTGCAAGCAGCGGTTCAGAATATCCAAAATTCCCACGGTACAGTCCTTGATAGATCTGGGACTGGTGGTGGTGGGAATGGTAGAGAGGTAACACCACCGGTAGTGAGCAAGCCTCTTCCTGTTGGCAGTAGGAGTATGGAAGCCATCAATATGGGAACAACGCATTTGGAGAGCATGGTTAATCGGTCGGAAGGCTTGGGAAACCAAGTAGAACCCAGTGGAACTTTTATTGCACACGATCGACTTAAAGATTGGAGCAAGAAAGAACACGAACAGTATGGACAGCAGGTTAATGTGCCTTGAGACTAAAATGCACAAAGTATGTGCATTACAATGTGATAACACATACTTAAAGGAATGTATTGCAAAGAGACGTGTCCCAAAAGGGCTGCACACTTACAGGTTCCCAAATGGGGTAAAAAAGGGAGAACCTCTCCGGTCCAGCTGGTGAATCTGGGAATCGTGAGGCAATGTTACAACTGCCTCATGTACACAGACAACCCTCTCCTCCTCCCAACAAATTCCAACACATGTGAGAGATGCAACCATATAGCCAAACTGGAGGCTAAGCTCTCTCAACTCAGTACTGGCGTAACCAGTCAGGAGGAGAAGGAAACCACACTCACTACAATTCCAGTCTCACATAGACCTACCACGACAACAAACCAAACACATAAACACACAAAAACATACTCGGAGGCTCTAAATAAAAATCTGCCTAAGCAGCAGAGACCTCCAAAGCAGACACCCAAGCAACCGCTACCCCAAAACAAAACACGTGCAACACATAGCTCACAAAGCCAGTGTGCCGAACAGTCACAGCCCTTAAGGCTAAACAACACACCTGATACACTTGTAATAGGTGACTCTATCATCAGGCACACTGACGTCCCACTCACCAGGCTGAACAAGGAGTAGGTCACGGTGAGCTGCCTGTCGGGCTCTAGGATCCGCCACATAACACAAGCACTCAGGTCACTCCAAGGCAAGTACAAATATGACTCAGTCATTGTCCCTGCTGGTGTGAATGACCTGAGATGTACCTCCCTGGACTATATGAAAAGAGACATAGAGGAGCTCTCTGAGCATGTAGCCCAGGCCAGTATGACACTGACCTTGAGTAGTATCTTACCCTCACCAAGAATGATGCCACAATATGAAGACAAGATGATCAATTTCAACAATTGGCTTAAGTTTTGGTGTCATTCAAAGGGGATCCAATGCCTGTCAGCCTGGGATGACATGCTCGACAAGCCACGATGCTTCGCTAGGGACGGCTTGCACCTGTCACCCCTGGGCTTTCGGATATTGGCAAACGCTCTTGCTATCCCCATAGTGCCTTTTTTAGGCAAGGCTCAAAAGACAAACCCACCTCCATAGGTATCACAAGGGATAAGAAACTAAGAGTAATGCTACTCAATGCCAGAAGTCTAAACCTCAAGATGCATGCACTCAAAACTCTCCTTAGCATGGAGAACATCGATATCTATGCAGTAACAGAAACCTGGTTCAAGGCTCCCGAGAGCACCCCAGCACTACCAGGTTATACCTCATACCATGCTTTTTGGCCCCAAAACTTGGACCGAACCACAAAAGGAAGGGGAGTATCAATATTCATCAAAGATACCCACACCTCCAGGTTGGTGGCACAGCACGAAGCATCAGAGACTATCCATGTGCAACTAACTGTGGGTAAAACTGCCTTCCAGTTTATAGCCTGCTACAGACCACCCTCCCAAACACAGGAACCCCACTTGGCCTTCCTGAGAATACTGGAAAATATGAAGGTCTCTCCAAACACCATTATATTGGGACTTCAACTACCCAAACATAGACTGGGAGCATTACTCTAGCTCCAACACCCTAGCCCAAAGGTTCCTAGAATTTATAAACTCAAATGCTATGGAACAACTTGTTACCACTCCCACAAGAGGGGAAAACATACTGGACCTGATCATCACCAACATGGGGACACTATGCTCCAGACCAGAAGTGTATCCCTCACTGGTAAGATCAGACCATAAACTCATCTCACTGGATATTCACATCCCGACCCCACCCCCTGCCCAGAAAACCACAGTGAAAAACTTCTCTAAAGCAAATTTCACACGCCTCAAAACTGAGGCGAAATCCTTCAAAGCCCCCAGGCCTGTGGAAAATACTGCTCAGACTGCAGAATCCTTTATAAACGCATTCTATGAACACCTTCAGGAATGCATGGATCATGCAATCCCAAATAAAACCAAGACCCAATCCTCCAAAGGCAGACGTCCTGTCTGGTGGACCCCAGCCATAAACAAACTATACAATAGAAGGAGGAAGCTACTACATGATAGAGCAAAATCCCAAAAAGGGAAGGCATCTCTGATCAGTATTAGCAAAAAATTACGAGCACTCATAAAATCGTCTAAGGCCAGCTTCGAGAGAAAAATTGCACAGGACACTAAGGATAATCACAAGGCTTTCTTTAGTTATGTTAGGAACCTGGGTGGGAATTCCCAGATATGCTCAGAATTAGTCCAAAATGACAAAAAATACACCGAGCCCACAGACATTGCCAACATCCTAGCTGACAGGTTCAGTGCAAACTTCTCCCCCTCTCCCCACCAAAAGGGCAAATATCTATCCCAACAGAGTGCTGCCCCCCTGACATCTCAGATGCTCAGGTAAGAGCTGCCCTCTCCAAAGCAAAAAACACAGCATCAATGGGACCAGATGGTGTCCCGGCTCGTCCTACATGAACTCCAAGAAGAGCTAAACCCAAACATAAAACTACTGTTCAATCTTAGCCTTACTACAGGATATGTACCCAAAGAGTGGCGTACAGCAACAGTGGTCCCTCTCCACAAAGGTGGTGCCTCAACGGATCCTGGAAACTATCACCCCATAAGCCTGACTAGCTTGGTCTGCAAAGCTATGGAAAGGATCATCATGGACCTCATAAATAAAGATATTGGGGACCTACAGACACTGGATCCTACCCAGTTTGGCTTTGTTAAGGGCAGATCCTGCCTCTTAAACCTGGTTGATTTCTTTGAAACAGTCACCAAGGCCATTGACGAGGGGAAGGTGGTCCACACAGCCTACTTGGACCTTGCAAAAGCCTTCGATACAATACCCCACTCGGGCATTATAGATAAGCTCACCAGCTTAAATATAAACCCCTATGTCACTAGATGGGTTGCAAACTGGCTCAAGGACAGAACCCACATGGTTAGAATTGCTGGAGCCATGTTAGACTCCAAACCAGTTACAAGTGGCGTCCCATAAGGCTCAGTCCTGGGACCTCTCTTGTTCGGTATATATTTCTCGGCGGTACAGGCCAACACAGAAGGACTGTGGCTGACAAGTTCATAGATGACTGCAAACTGGGCACCAAAATCAACTCTCCAGCTGACACAAGCATCCTCCAAAAGGGCCTCATAGAAACAGACAACTGGTGCCAGAGCCATGGCCTCAAGCTAAACGCCAAAAAGTGTATAGTCATCCCCTTTGGCAAAAACAAAGTGCCCACAAATTACCACATAGATGGTAATCCATTAAGTACAGAAGAAGTCATTAGGGACCTGGGGACCCAAGTTGATAGCAATCTCTCATTTGACAACCACGTGGCCAAAGTGGTTAGAAAAACATTTTATATAGCCCACCTAATCATGAAGGGATTCACATCTAGATCAGTGGAGGTCATCGTACCTCTTTACTCATCCCTCATCAGGCCCATAATTGAGTACAATGCCCCTTTTGGGATGTACCTTACCAGACACCTGCAGCAACTGGAAAGACCCCAAAAGTACCTCACCAAGAGGATCAAAGGGCTCAAACAGATGCCATATGCTGCCCGGTTAAAGAAACTCCAGCTCTACTCAGTGGCATACCGCCTGCTCAGAGGCGATCTGTGCCTGACGTATAAAGCCATGTCCAACCCGGAATTAATGGACATGCTGCACCTCAGAAAATCCAAATCCCATCGAGCTACGCTACGAGAGACTTGAACCTCAGCACTGAAATAAATAGGACATGCTGGAGGGACAGTTTCATAACCCAGAGGCTCCCTTCACTCTGGAATAAAATCCTAGTCCAGGTTAGGCAGAGTCCCACATTGACACTCTTCAAGAGGAATCTTGATGAGTGGATGGGAGATCGTAGGTTTACCCCGGCTATCACTTCTGTGTCACTGTTAGACAGAGGCACAGTATACTAACCTCAAAAAAAGGCATAGCAAAATTAATTTAAAATGGGTGGCGAAAGCCAAACACACTCTGGCTAGGCTTATAAATGCCCTAGGGCAGATAGCCTAGTATGAACCTATGAACCTATGAACCTGAATGTGATGAACTGGTACAAATGTTCGATCAACATGGAATAGAATTAAAGGAATTCATCTTAAAAATTAATAACAAAAAGATTAACGGACTTTTTGAAGAAATTGATGATGTTAATAATGTAATTCTTAATGATGTTTGTTATAATCAATATTCCTATCGATATAATGTTATTGTTGATAGGGTTGAAAATGAGGTGAATAACAACATCAGTAGGAAAAAGAAGAAACTTATGAGAGATGAATTTGAGTACAATAAAGGTTTAGCCTACCCTTTTCCTAAAGCATATATGGAAGGAGTTAATTCTGGAGATAGTACTTACAGTCATACTGAAAATCCTCAGGGGAACCAAGGGGCTTACAGAAGTAATAATATAGACAATGAATATGATAATGAATACTCCCCACTTAGAAGATCTGAAAGGATCTATAATAGAAATCAAACAAGACAAGGGAAAGATTTTTTAGAAGCTGGGGGGAGGGGGCCAAACAGAGGTACAGGAATCCATCTTTCAGAAGGAAGAACAGTTACAATTAGATTATGTAATTCATGATAATTCAAGCACAGATGAGGATATTTTTAACAATGATGGTATTGTTTATTCCTACAAGGGGTTCAAAATTTATAATTATGCACAGTTCCCTCTCAACAAAGAATTATTTTATTTATTTATGAAGGGTATGAAATTTGTTCCCTCCACTAAGGAGGATTGTAGTACAACCTTACTGGATCTTAAGATTTTTATAAGGAAATTAAATCTGAAAATTCTAAACCAAGGAAGGTCTGACCAGGTTGCTAGGGTGACACCAATTATTTATAAGAGAAGTTGCTATAACCCCCCTTTAATACCCATTTTAAATTCCTTTGAAAACATTTGCACTCAAGAAATATATAAATTATTACAGACCAGTAAAAACAGAAAACACAATCTTTCTTTTAAAGAAAGAAAATTAATGTTTGAATGACGTGACAATTCCAAGACTCGGTTTATGAAACCTGACAAGGGTGGAGGTATGGTCATTACCAGTGTAGAAGACTATAACAATAAAATAACTGGTATGTTGAATGATGGGTCCAAGTACGAAATAATTTCTATGAATGAAATCAACATCTGTTTTAGGAAAATTAAATTTATGTTGGAAGACTCCTTATTTCAAGGGGTCATTAATGAGGAAGAATACAACTTCCTTAATGTTGAACATCCTGTTATACCTATAGTATTTGGTATCCCAAAAACACACAGGGATATAAAGGACCCTCTCTATAGGCTCATTATATCCGCTCACAATAGTGTCACCTGCACTATAGGTATTTATATTGATCGGATTGTGAGACAGGCCTTAACACTTATTCCACACATTTTAATCGATTCATGGGATTTCTTGAGAAAAGTGAAAGACGAATGTTATAGTAATGAAATGTATTTTTCTTCAATAGATGTAGTTGATCTTTTTACCTCTATCCCACATGGGATAGGGTTGAAATTTTTTGTGAAATCTTAGTGGGTCATACTAATTTAAGGGGGAGTGCCATTAATTTTATAATAGAACTCATGGAGATTGTTTTAAAGAACAATTTTTTTACATTCCAAGGAGAATTTTATAGACAAATCAATGGGGTGGCCATGGGTAGTAGTTGCGCACCCATTTTTGCTAATTTAGTCATGTACCAGTGGGAGAAAAGATATGTTTTAAATTCCATATATAATAACAATTGGAATTTATATTTTAGGTTTTTGGACGACCTTTTTATTCTATGGAAAAATGTAGAGTCGCTCCAGTCTTTTATGGAATACCTTAACCAAGTGTGTGATTATTTTAAATTTACTGGTAATGGCAATTCAAATGATATTTCCTTTTTAGATGTTCAACTTTCCAAGGATTCTGGAACTAATAAATTTCAATCCAGAATCTTCAGAAAACCCACGTTTTCCAATGATTATTTGGAATACTCAAGTAACCACCCCCCCATATATTAAACAAAATATTGTTAAAGGACAGATGGTGAGGGTGGTAGGGATGTGTTCCAAGATAGAATACGTAGAAGAGGAAACCAGATTGGTAATATATATGTTCCTGAATAGGGGGTATCCATCGGACATTTTGGAAGAAATTAGAAACCAGGTCATGAGTGAATGGAATAGTAGATATATTCCATTATTAGGGATGGGTGAGGAAGTCATGGAAAGAGATCCTAAAGATTTGAAGGATTCTACCCAGGCTATGGTTCTTACCTATGGGGAAACATCTGAAGAAGTAAAAAAGATTATCAAGAACAACTGGGTTATGTTTAAGGGGAACAAGGAAGTACTGGGAATACTGGGTAACGAACATTTATTTACATATAAAGTAAATAAAAATTTAAAGAATATTCTGGAATATAGTTACCAAGGAAAGAAAAGAAAAGAAGGGACACATAAATGTGGGGCTTGTGAACAATGTAAATACATTTTGGAGACCCCCAAAGTGAGATTGGGCCCCTTCAGGATTGAGATCAACTTGGTATCTGGCTCTTATACCACAACAGGTTTAGTTTATTTTGCCCTCTGTATGGTTTGCCAATGTTTCTACATTGGAAAAACAGAAAGAAGGTTGAACCGTAGGATTTACAAACACTGTTATAGTGTTACTAAAATGGACGAGAAAAATGCCCTATACAAACATATTAAAAATAATCCTACTCGTGGTTTTGAGTTTGGTATCCTGGAAATAGTTAGCAAGGATCCCAGAGGGGGGGATTGGACCAATAAGTTGCTTAGGGTAGAAACTAGGTGGCAACTTATGGTCAATGCAAGTGAATTCCCAGGTATTAATGATGCTATTAGTATCAAACCTGAATTGAGATATAGAGCTAATAAAATAAAATAAAATAAAATAATTTAAAGTATAATATTTTATTGAATTTTACCCCTTATAGTTTTTTAAGCATCACATTCTCGTCTTTTTTATGTGTTTTTATGTTTTTCATGGGTTATCAAATGATTTTTTAAATATTTAAATAACTATATACATAAATTAATAACGCTGTGTTTTTTAGAATTTAATGAGTTCATTAATTGATTAATTAATTGATCTAAGGTATAAAAGCTGAGTGATTTCAGTAAACCATTGTTCTGAGGAAGTCTATTTGATGAAAGCGCTTGACTGTTTGCTATTTTATATAATAAAGTGTGTGAATAGTGTTCAATGATCGTAGCACCTTTCTTGTCTGTTGATTTCACGTGTGTGTACGGGGACTAGTTATCGGCTTGGAAGTGGTTTTCTTGGTTGCTGATAAGTATAATTCTTGGCACTTTAACTTTTTAGAGTTTTTTAATGTCTTAATTTTTGCCTGAATTATTTTATATATTTGCTGCCTGAATTATTTTATATATTGGCTGGCATTGTTTTTTTTTTTCTGATATCTTCTGAAACTGTTCCACCCCCCGCCCCCATTTCTGTCGTGGTGTTAAAATTTATAAACCTGGTCTAACAGCTTTTTTGTTATCTGATTAATTCAAGGCTTGTGATTTAAAATAGCCCGTTTGCAAATTACTGCATACACTATTATAAACTCTTTGTGTTATGACTTGAGTGCTTTCAAACAATCTGGAAATATAGTTGGTGATAAGTATAATTCTTGTCACTTCAACTTTTCAGAGTTCTGCATTGTCTTAAATTTTGCCTGAATTTCTTCATCTATTTGCTAACTGAATTATTTTATATATTTGCTGGCATTTTTTTTTGTTCTTGATCTCTTCTGCAACTAGTTCCCCCCAAGTTTTTAAAACTGGTCTAGCAGCTTTTTTGTTATGTGATTAATTCAAGGTTTGCTGATTTAAAAAAGCCCCTGTTTGTAAATTCCTACATACACTGTTAGAAATTAGGTGTGTTCTGACTTAAGAGTGCTTTCAAACAATCTGGAAATATAATTGGTGATAAGTAAAATTCTTGGCACTTTAACTTTTCAGAGTTCTGCATTGTCTTAATTTTTGTGTGAATTATTTTAAATATTTGCTGACTGAATTATTTTATATATTTGCTGGCATTATTTTTTTTTTGTTCCTGATCTCTTCTGAAACTGCCTCCCCCCATTTCTGTGGTATTGTTAAAGTTTATAAAATGGGTCTAAGAGCTTTTTTGTTATCTGATTGCTTCAAGGATTGCTGATTTAAAATAGCCCCTGTTTGTAAATTCTTGCATACACTGTTAGGAACTTCTTGTGTTTTGACTTATGAGTGCTTTCAAACAGTCTGGAAATATAATCGGTGAGAAGTACCATTCTTGGCACTTTAACTTTTCAGAATTCTGCATTGTCTTAATTTTTGTTTGAATTATTTTATATATTTGCTGACTGAATTATTTTATATATTTGCTGGCATTGTTTGTTTTGTTCCTGATCTCTTCTTAAACTGGTCCCCCTCTCCTATTTCTATATTGGTGTTAAAGTTTATAAACCTGGTCTAACAGCTTTTTTGTTATCTGATTGTTTCAAAGCTTGCTGATTTAAATTATCCCCTGTTTGTAAATTCCTGCACAGACTGTTAGAAACTACTTGTCTTCTGACTTAAGAGTGCTCTCAAACAATCTAGAAATATGATCGGTGATATGTATAGTTCTTGGCACTTTAACTTTTCAGAGTCCTGCATTGTCTTAAATTTTGCATGAATTATTTTATACATTAGCTGACTGAATTATTTTATATATTTTCTGGCATTGTTTTTTTGTTCCTGGTCTCATTTGAAACTGCCCCCCCCCCATTTCTGTGGTGGTGTTAAAGTTTACAAAACTGGTTTAACAGCTTTTTTTATCTGATTGCTTCAAGGCTTGCTGATTTAAAATGTTCTCTGTTTGTAAATTTCTGTATACACTGTTGGAAACTACTTGTGGTCTGACTTAAGCATGCTCTCAAACAATCTGGAAATGTAATAGGTGATAAGTATAATCATTGGCACTTTAACTTTTCAGGGTTCTGCATTGTCTTAATTTTTGCCTGAATTATTTTATATATTTACTGACTGAATTATTCTATATATATTTGCTGGAATTTTTTTTTTGTTCCTGATGTCTTCTGAAACTGGCTTTCCCCCTATTTCAGTGATGGTGTTAAAGTTTATAAATCTGGTCTAACAGCTTTTTTTATCAGATTGATTCAAGGCTTGCTGAATTAAAATAGTCCATGTTTGTAAATTCCTGCATACACTGTTAGAAACTCTTTCTGTTTTGACTTATTAGTGCTCTCAAATAATCTGGAAATATAACTGGTGATAAGTATAATTCTTGGCAATTTAACTTTTCAGAAATCTGCAATGTCTTAATTTTTGTTTGAATTATTTTATATATTTGCTGACTGAGTTATTTTATATATTTGCTGACATAGTTTTTTTGTTCCTGATGTATTCTGAAATTGTTACTGCACCCCCATTTCTGTGGTGGTGTTAAAGTTTATTAACCTGGTCTAACAGTTTTTTTTATCTGATTGCTTCAAAGCTTGCTGATTTAAAATATCCCCTGTTTGGAAATTCCTGCATACACTGTTAGAAACTACTTGTGTTCTGACTTAAGAGTGCTCTCATAAAATCTGGAAATATAATTGGTGATATGTATAATTATTGGCACTTAACTTTTCAGACCTGCATTGTCTTAATTTTTGCATGAATAACTTTATACATTAGCTGACTGAATTATTTTATATATTTTCTGGTACTGTTTTGTTTTTCCACAATCACATCTGAAACTGCCCCCCCCCCCACACACACACATTTCTGTGGCGGTGTTAAAGTTTACAAAACTGATCTAATAGCTTTTTTGTTATCTGATTCCTTCAAGGCTTGCTGATTTAAAAGTGTCCCTGTTTTTAAATTCCTGCATACACTGTTAGAAACTCCTTCTGTTCTGACTTAAGAGTGCTCACAATCTAGAAATATAGTCTGTAATAAGTATAATTCTTAGCACTTTAGCTTTTCAGAGTTCTGCATTGTCTTAATTTTTGCTTGAATTACTTTATATATTTGCTGACTGAATTATTTTATATATTTGCTGGCATTGTTTTTTGTTCCTGATCTTTTCTGAAACTTGTCCCCCCATTTCTGTGGTGGTTTTAAAGTTTACAAAACTGGTCTAACAGCTCTTCTGTTATCTGATTGTTTCAAGGATAGCTGATTTAAAATAACCCCTGCTTGTAAATGCATACATATACTGGTAGAAACACCCTCTGTTCTGACTTTAGAGTGGTCTAAAATAATCTGCAAATAGAATCCGTGATAAATATAATTCTTGGCACTTTATTGTTTCAGAGTTATGCATTGTCTCAATTTTTGTTTGAATTATTTTATATATTTGCTGGCTGAATTATTTTATATATTTGCTGGCATGTTTTTTTTTGTTTGTTTCTGATCTCTCTGAAACTGCTCCCCCCCCCCTTTTTTCCTCTGGTGGTGTTAAAGTTTATAAAACTGGTCAAACAGCTTTTTTGTTATCTGATTGTTGCAAGGCTTGCTGATATAAAATAGCCCCTGTTTGTAAATTCCTGCATACACTGTTAGAAACTCCTTGTGTTCTGACTTGAGAGTGCTCTCAAACAATCTGGAAAAATAATCAGTGTTAAGTATAATTCTTGGCAATTTTACTTTTCAAAGTTCTGCATTGTCTTAATTTTGCCTTAATTATTTTACATATTTGATGACTGAATTATTGTATATATTTGCTGGCATTGTTTTTTTGTCCTGATCTCTTCTGAAACTGCCCCCCCCCCTATTTTTGTAGTGGTGTTAAAGTTTATTAACCTGATTGAACAGCTTTTCTTGTTATATGATTGCTGCAAGGCTTGCTGATTTAAAATAGCCCCTGATTGTAAGATCCTGCACACACTGTTAGAAACTACTTGTGTTCTGACTTAAGAGTGCTCTCAAACAATCTGGAAATATAATTAATGATATGTATAATTCTTGGCAATTTAACTTTTCAGCTTCTGCATTGTCTTATCTTTTGCATGAATTATTTTATACATTAGCTAACTGAATTATTTTATATATTTTCTGGCATTGTTCTTTTGTTCCTGATTTCATTTGAAACTGACCCCCCCCCCCATTTTTGTGGTGGTGTATATGTTTACAAACTGGTTTAATAGCTTTTTTCATCTGATTGTTTCAAGGTTTGCTGATTTAAAATATTCCATGCTTGTAAATTTCTGTATACACCATTAGAAACTACTGGTGTTCTGACTTAAGAGTGCTCTCAAACAATATGGAAATGAAATTGGTGATAAGTATAATTCTTGGCACTTTAACTTTTCAGGGTTCTGCATCATCTTAATTTTTGCCTGAATTATTTTAGATATTTGTTGACTGAATTATTTTACATATATATTTGCTGGCATTGTTTATTTTTGTTCCGGATCTCTTCTGAAACTGGCCCCATCTATTTCTGTGATGGTGTTAATGTTTATAAAACTGGTCTAACAGCTTATTTGTTATCTCATTGCTTCAAGGCTTTCTGATTTAAAATAGCCCCTTTTTGTAAATTCCTGCATACATTGTTATAAACTCCTTCTGTTTTGACTTATGAGTGCTCTCAAACAATCAGGAAATATAATCGGTGATAAGTATAATTCTTGGTTCTTTAACTTTTCAAAATCTGCATTGTCTTTAATTTTTGTATGAATTATTGTATATAACTTCTGAATGAATTATGTTATATATTTGCTGGCATTGTGTTTTTGTTCCTGATCTCTTCTGAAACTTGCCCCCCCTATTTCTGTGGTGGTGTTAAAATTCATAAAACTTGTCTAACGACTTTTTTTTGTTATCTGATTGCTTCAAGGCTTGCTGATTTAAAATAGCCCCTGTTTGTAAATTCCTGCATACACTGTTAGAAACTTCTTGTGTTATGACTTGAGTGCTCTTAAACAATCTGAAAATATAATCAGTGACAAGTATAATTCTTGGCACTTTAACTTCTCAGAGTTCTGCATTGTCTTAATTTTTGCCTGAATTATTTTATATATTTGCTGACTGATTTATTTTATATATGTGCTGGCATTGTTTTTTGTTCCTGATCTCTTCTGAAACTGGACCCACCATTTCTATAGTGGTGTTAAAGTTTATAAAAGTGGTCTAACAGCTCTTCTGTTATCTGATTGCTTCAAAGATAGCTGATTTAAAATAGCCTCTGCTCGTAAATTCCTGCAAACATGGTTAGAAACTCCTTGTGTTCTGATTTTAGAGTGGTCTCAAAAAATCTGCAAGTAAAATCAGTGATACGTATAATTCTTTGCACTTTGCCTTTTCAGAGTTCTGCATTGTCTTAATTTTTGATTGAATGATTTTATATATTTGCTGACTGAATAATTTTATATATTTGCTGGCATGTTTTTTTTTTTTTGTTTCTGATCTCTTCTGAAACTGGTCCTCCCCTATTAATAGGGTGGTGTTAAAGTTTAAAAAACTGGTCTAACAGCTTTTTTTATCTAATTGCTGCAAGGCTTGCTGATTTAAAATATCCCCTGTTTGTAAATTCCTGCACAGACTGTTAGAAACTCCTTCTGTTCTGACTTGAGTGCTTTCAAACAATTTAGTAATATAGTTGATAATAAGTATAATTCTTAGCACTTTAACTTTTCAGAGTTCTGCATTGTCTCAATTTTTGCTTGAATTATTTTATATATTTTCTGACTGAATTATTTTATATATTTGCTGCCATGTTTTTTTTTTTTGTTTGTTTCTGATCTCTTCTGAAACTTGTCCTCCCCTATTTCTGTGGTGGTATTAAAGTTTAAAAGACTGGTCTAACAGCGTTTTCGTTATTTGATTGTTGCAAGGCTTGCTGATGTAAAATAGCCCCTGTTTGTAAATTCCTGCATACACTGTTAGAAACTACTGGTGTTCTGACTTAAGAGTGCTCTCAAACAATCTGTAAATATAATTGGTGATATGTATAATTCTTGGCACTTTAACTTTTAAAGTTCTGCATTGTCTTAGTTTTTGCATTAATTATTTTATACATTAGCTAACTGAATTATTTTATACATTTGCTGGCATTGTTTTTTTGTTCCTGATCTCATTTGAAACTGCCACTCCCCCATTTCTGTGGTGGTGTTAAAGTTTACAAAACTGGTTAACAGCTTTTTTTATCTGATTGCTTCAAGGCTCGCTGATTTAAAATATCTCGTTTGTAAATTCCTGCACACACTGTTAGAAACTACTTGTGTTCTGACTTAAGAGTGCTCTCAAACAATCTGGAAATATAATCGGTGATATGTATAATTTTTGACACTTCAACTTTTCAGAGTTCTGCATTGTCTTAAATTTTGCATGAATTATTTTATACATTAGCCGACTGAATTATTTTATATATTTTCTGGCATTACTCTTTTGTTCCTGATCTTATTTGAAAGAGCCCCCACCATTTCTGTGGTGGTGTCAAAGTTTACAAAACTGGTTTAACAGGTTTTTTATCTGATTGCTTCAAGGCTTACTGATTTAAAATATTCACTGTTTGTAAATTTCTGTATATACTATTGGAAAGTCACTGTGTTCTGACTTAAGAGTGCTCCCAAACAATCTGGAAATGTAATCGGTGATATGTATAATTCTTGGCATTTTAACTTTTCAGGGTTCTGCATCATCTTAATTTTTGTTTGAATTATTTTATATATTTGCTGACTGAATTATTCTATATATATATTTGCCGGCACTGTTTTTGTGTTCCTGATCTCTTCTGAAATTGGCTCCCCCCTATTTCTGTGATAGTGTTAAAGTTTATAAAACTGGTCTAACAGCTTTTTTGTTATCTGATTGCTTCAAGGCTTGCTGATATAAATAGCCCTCATTTGTAAATTCCTGCATACACTGTTAGAAACTCCTTCTGTTTTGACTTATGAGTGTTCTCAAACAATCTGGAAAAATAATCGGTGATAAGTATAATTCTTGGTACTTTAACTTTTCAGAATTCTGCATTGTATTCATTTTTGTTTGAATTGTTTTATATATTTGCTAACTGAATTCATTTATATATTTGCTGGCATTGTGTTTTTGTTTCTGATCTCTTCTGAAACTCCCCCCCCCTATTTCTGTGGTGGTGTTAAAGTTTATAAAACTGGTCTAAAAGCATTTTTGTTATTTGCTTCAAGGCTTGTTGATTTAAAATAGCCCCTGTTTGTAAACTCCTGCATACACTGTTAGAAACTCCTTGTGTTCTGAATTAAGAGTGCTCTCAAACAATCTGGAAATATAATCAGTGATAAGTATACTTCTTGGCACTTTAACTTTTCATTATTCTTCATTGTCTTCATTTTTGCCTGAGTTATTTAATATATCTGTGGACTGAATTATTTTATATATTGGCTGGCATTATTTTTTTGTTTTTGACCTCTTCTGAAACTGGTCCTCCCCTATTTCTGT
The DNA here is from genome assembly GCF_019279795.1 of Protopterus annectens. Lineage (NCBI taxonomy): Eukaryota > Metazoa > Chordata > Ceratodontiformes > Protopteridae > Protopterus > Protopterus annectens. Next base: position 1,314,885,603 of record NC_056732.1, read on the forward strand.
GGTGGTGTTAAAGTTTAAAAAACTGGTCTAACAGATTTTCTGTTATCTGATTTCTGCAAGGCTTGCTTATTTAAAATAGCCCCTGTTTGTAAATTCCTGCATACACTGTTAGAAACTCCTTGTGTTCTGACTTAAGAGTGCTCTCAAACAATCTGGAAATATAATCAGTGATAAGTATACGTCTTGGCACTTTAGCTTTTCAGAGTTCTTCATTGTCTTAATTTTTGCCTGAATTACTTTATCTATTTGCTGACTGAATTATTTTACATATTGGCTGGCATTATTTTTTTGTTCCTGATATCTTCTGAAACTGTTCACCCACCCCCCATTTCTGTGGTGGTATTAAAGTTTATAAACCTAGTCGAACAGCTTTTTTGTTATCTGATTGCTTCAAGGCTTGCTGATTTAACAAAGCCCCTGTTTGTAAATTCCTGCATACACTTGTGTTTTGACTTGAGTTCTCTCAAACAATCTGGAAATATAGTTGGTGATAAGTATAATTCTAGGCACTTTAACTTTTCAGAGTTCTGCATTGTCTCAATTTTTGCCTGAATTACTTTATCTATTTGCTGACTGAATTATTTTATATATTTGCTGGAATTTTTTTTTGGTCCTGATCTTTTCTGAAACTCGTTCCTCCCAAGTTTATAAAACTGGGCTAACAGCGTTTTTGTTATCTGATTGATTCAAGGTTTGATTATTTAAAATAGCCCCTGTTTGTAAATTCCTGCATACACTGTAAGAAACTTGTTATGTTCTGACTTAAGAGTGCTCACAAACACTCAGGAAATATAATTGTTGATAAGTAAAATTCCTGACACTTTAACTTTTTAGAGTTCTGCATTGTCTTCATTTTTGCCTGAATTATTTTACATATTTGCTGACTGAATTATTTTATATATTTGATGGCATTGTATTTTTATTCCTGATCTGATCTGAAACCCCCCCCCCCATTTCTGTGGTGGTGTTAAGGTTTACAAAATGAGTCTAACAGCTTTTATTAGCTGATTGCTTCAAGGCTTGCTGATTTAAAATATCCCATTTGTAAATTCCTGCACACACTGTTAGAAACTACTTGTGTTCTGACTTGAGTGCTCTCAAACAATCTGGAAATATAATCGGTGATATGTATAATTCTTGGCACTTTAACTTTTCAGAGTTCTGCATTGTCTTAATTTTTGCCTGAATTATTTTACATATTTGCTGACTGAATTATTTTATATATTTTCTGGCATTGTTCTTTTTTTTCCTGATCTCACTTTGAAACTGCCCCCCCCTTATTTCTGTGGTGGTTTTAAAGTTTACAAAACTGGTTTAACATTTTTTTTATCTGATTGCTTCAAGGCTTTGCTGATTTAAAATATTCCCTGTTTGTAAATGTCTGTATGCACCGTTGGAAACTCATTGTGTTCTGACCTAAAAGTGCTCCCAATCTGGAAATGTAATCAGTGATAAGTATAATTCTTGGCATTTTAACTCTTCAGGGTTCTGCATCATCTTAATTTTTGCCTGAATTATTTTACATATTTGCTGACTGAATTATTCTATATATATTTGCCGGCATTGTTTTTTTGTTCCTGATCTCTTCTGAAACTGGCTCCCCCCTATTTCTGTGATGATGTTAACGTTTACAAAACTGGTCTAACAACTTTTTTTATCTGGTTGCTTCAAGGCTTGCTGCTTTAACATATCCCATTTGTAAATTCCTACAAACACTTTTAGAAACTACTTGTGTTCTGACTTAATATTGCTCTCAAACAATCTGGAAATATAATCGGTGATATATTTAATTCTTGGCCTTTAACTTTTCAGAGTTCTGCAATGTCTTAAATTTTGCATGAATTATTTTATACATTAGCTGACTGAACTATTTTATATATTTTTGGGCATTGTTCTTTTGTTCCTGATCTCATTTGAAACTGCCCCCCCCCCCCATTTATGTGGTGGTGTTAAAGTTACAAAACTGGTTTAACAGTTTTTTTTATCTGATTGCTTCAAGGCTTGCTGATTTAAAATAGCCCCTTTTTGTAAATTCCTGCATACATTGTTAGAAACTCCTTCTGTTTCGATTTATGAGTGCCCTCAAACAATCAGGAAATATAATCAGTGATAAGTATAATTATTGGTTCTTTAACTTTTCAGAAATCTGCATTGTCTTTAATTTTTGTTTGAATTATTTTATATATTTGCTAACTGAACTATTTTATATATTTGTTGGAGTTTTGTTTTTGTTCCTGATCTCTTCTGAAACTTGCCCCTTCCTCTATTTCTGTGGTGGCGTTAAAGTTTATAAAACTGGTCTAACAGCTTTTTTGTTATCTGATTGCTTCAAGGCTTGCTGATTTAAAATAGCCCCTGTTTGTAAATTCCTGCATACACTGTTAGAAACTCCCTGTGTTCTGACTTAAGCGTGCTCTCAAACAATCTGGAAATATAATCAGTGATAAGTATAATTCTTGGCACTTAACCTTTTCAGAGTTCTGCATTGTCTCAGTTTTTGCTTGAATTGTTTTATATATTTGCTGACTGAATTATTTTCTATATTTGCTGGCATGTTTTTTTTTGTTTCTGATCTCTTCTGAAACTGGTCCTCCCCTATTTCTGTGGTGGTGTTAAAGTTTAAAAAACTGGTCTAACAGCTTTTTAACTGATTTCTGCAAGGCTTGCTGATTTAAAATAGCCCCTGTTTGTAAATTCCTGCATGCACTGTTAGAAACTCATTGTGTTCTAATCAGTGATAAGTATAATTCTTGGCACTTTAACTTTTCAGAGTTCTGCATTGTCTTAATTTTTGCCTGAATTATTTTACATATTTGCTGGCTGAAATATTTTATACATTTGCTGGCATTTTGTTCCTGATCTCTTCTGAAACTGCACTCCCTATTTCTGTGGTGGTGTTAAAGTTTTTTAACCTGGTCTAACAGCTTTTTGTATTATCTGATTGCTTCAAAGCTTGCTGATTTAAAATATCCCCTGTTTGTAAATTCCTGCATACACTGTTAGAAACTACTTGTGTTCTGACCTAAGAGTGCTCTCAAACAATCTGGAAATATAATTGATGATATGTATTATTGTTGGCACTTTAACTTTTCAGAGTCCTGCATTGTCTTAGTTTTTGCATGAATTATTTTATACATTAACTAACTGAATTATTTTATACATTTGCTGGGATTGTTTTTTTGTTCCTTCCTGATCTCATCTGAAACTGCTCCCCCCCATTTCTGTTGTGGTGTTAAAGTTTTCAAAACTGGTCTAACAGCTTTTTTTATTATCTGATTGCTTCAAAGCTTGCTGATTTAAAATATCCCGTTTGTAAATTCCTGCATACATTGTTAGAAACTACTTGTGTTCTGACTTAAGCGTGCTCTCAAACAATCTGGAAATATAATTGGTGATATGTATTATTCTTGGCACTTTAACTTTTCAGAGTTCTGCAATGTCTTAGGGCAGGATTCACGAAGCCTCCGTGTAAGAGTTACAAGGCTTACACGGAGGCTGCAGTTAAAAGTTGTGACGTCAGCATGTCATGCATATGCATGACGGCATGCTGAATCACACCTAAGGGTTACACGGTCCGTGGAAGACAGTAGGGGGCATGTCCATAGGCCGAGCCCTGCAAGTGGACACGCCCCCAGAAGAGTAAAAGTGCCCAAAGTAAACCCCCACGACAGAGTACATGGAAATGTGAATAAACACAACACAACACATGCCCCCACAGACTATGAACATAAAATTATATAAATGAATATGTTATATTTTTTTTTAATTGTGAAGATGTTTGCCCGTGAGTGCGCTCGTTTGTGCGGGCGTGCCCGTAGCTCAGCCACAGTTAGCAGTAAGTGGAAAAGCATATAAGAACTAACTATGCAAAGTAAGCCAAAAGGCAATAGTGTAGCAGTAGAGACGTCGGCTGAAGAGCAGGCAGTCATGGTTCGAGCCCCCACAACATCAATTTTTATTTTTAGTGAAATAAGCACGAAACAAGTCCCTGTCATATATGCACACATATAAAATTATATTATATGTAAAATGTAATGAAATAGGCCATTTATTTTGAAGAAATGTGAGATAAAATAATAAAAAATGCCAGATGTGCCTATAGCTGAGCTACAGTTTAACAAGGTGAGTGCATCTGCCCGTAGGTGAGAAGTGGTTTAACAGATGCAAAATGAGTGCCCGTAGGTGAGCAGTGGTTCAACAGGTGCAAAAGGAGTGCCCGTAGGTGAGCAATGGTTTAACATGCTGAAACTGTGTGCCCCTAGCTGAGCTGAGCATAATATGCGTGCTGATAGCCAAATGAGGTGTAAACCAGCGTAACCCGTTTGCGCGGAGCTGCGTACCGCGCTAACAAGCTAACCGACGGGCAACATTGAGCAAGCTGTTACAAAACTGCCTTTACACAGACACACCCCCTAGCCTGTCTAGACAGTCATAAAATATAAAAAGCAGTGACCAGGTTCGAACCCAGGATACCATACACCATAGTCAAGGTACTGAACCACTAAGCCTTGACAGCTGTACTTAGAAATGCAGTAATAGCAAATATATAGGAATGAATAGAAAGAGGAGCATGACAAAGCAGGTTTTGTGAAGCTGATACAATTCCAAAATGGCCAATCACAGATAAGTGCGGAAAAACAGCATATATAAGCCCCATAGGCGGGAATACACAGCATAACCGATTGTAGAACTAACTTGCAGCCAGAATGTCAGGAGTAGGTGAGGGTAGTTGCTTCCGAGCACAGAGGTGGGGCATTGAGGAGTCCAGATATATGGTCTGGCTCCTTGTCCACAGTCATGAGACCCAACTCATGCAGGGCCAGGTCCTGTTGGGAGCATATAGGGCTGAGGCGTGGGACCGGTTGGCTCATGATCTCACCAGTGCCACAGGGATTCCAAGGACGGGTGAGCAGGTCCATCACCACCATGCGGACCTGAAGAGACGTAACAGGACCAACTGAACCTTTGGATCCAGGAGACCCGGCAAATGCCCAATGCCCCACTACTGAGTAAGTTACATTTAATTATGTATGTAAGAAATAAACCTAGCTGATATTATGGAGATGTGTATTCCAATATTACTTTATTTATATTACAGCTGCAGGTGTCTGTTCTGCGAACTGCAGAGCCTATGGAGATAGGCTGGTGCAGTTGCGCCACCAGGCAGGTCAGTAATCCTCTCCCTGTAACTGTAAATAAATATAAAAGTATGACAGTTAGCAAAAGAGTGTAGTGTAGTCACTAAGTAATAAAATGTGCAAGTAACAGTGTAAGAGTGTTTGCAAGTATTGCTTGATTACAAAAGTGTGTTGCAGTCTGTAATCCAAACAGAAAAATGAAAATGTCCGAAATAAAGTCTGAAATAAAGATGCCCCACCTGTAATATAATAGTACACAACCTGCAGCAGGCTGAAAAGTACAGCTGCAGAAGATGAGCAAATCACATGTGTGGAATATTTCCCTGTTGAAATACTGAAACATGACAGAAGTGAGACTGTTGGAAAAGACTGTAATAACTACAGGTAAAACATGTCAATAAAGGCTAGAAGTAAGTACCATCCTGAATTGTAAAATTAAAACAAGTGAGAGAGTGTGAGAAAGAGTTATGAATCCACCAATAAAGTAGTAATAACTCCTGAATAAAGTATACTGCAGTTAGTACAGAATGAAATGAATGTGACAAGCAGAACCAAACTGTGAAATGTGTTCAAAATGTTCCTGCAGCTGGAATGTGTATCCCAAAATCTGGATATGTTGCTCTCAGTCTGCAATATGCAGATAGTATGAATGTCTGAAATACCAAACATCCACAGTTGTCTATAGCTATATAAAGCAAATGTAGCAGGATGATGTAGCTGAACAAAGCCAGATATGAACGTGTATGAATAAAAATGAAAATGTATATTGATGAAGCAGTAACAGTCCTATCACCAACTTGAAGTAGTTATCACATAGGAAACTGTAGGTAGAACAGTAGTGTGTATATATCTGCAGCTATTAGAAATGTACAGCATATGTATTGGTATTTGAAGGTGTTAATTATATTTTCTTCACCCTACCCTATAACCACATATAATCCATCCCACGTGAAATTGGTATGTGCAATCACAATTAACACCCCTGGACATTTGTCCTGTTGGGTCATACATATTTGCATGCACGTTGATGCATCTTCCCTGTTCATACATCCAAACCTGATGGCCTATTGCCATCAATCAATCCTGCATGTTGTTGGACTGTGTATTGCTGTTCAAATTATGCATGTGTTATGCTCGCTGTTCAATGGTGTGAATATCTGGGTGTTTGGTTAATGGGAATACTAATGCATGCTGTTACAACTAATTGCGAATGGTATTGTATGTTACTAACCCAAACTGTTATGACATAATGCAAAACATAGGACGACAGGAAAGGTGGGTTCCAGCGGACCCACCTCTCCCACCTCAGCTGGCGAGTGCACCTGGCAGTAGTGCCCAGTCCGGACCCTCCTCCGGTGGCCCTGTGCCACCTGCGGGTGGAAGCGCTGCAGGGGATGGGGCTCGTCCCCCCTCTGCAAGTGTGGCCAGAGGAGAACCACCACTCACCCTCCATAGCGTCCGGACTGTGGTGCATAGGGAGATCCAGGAATCTGTTCTTGGGCCCCTATGCCAGCTTGAGGCACAGGTGTCACAACTTATGGGCATGCCTGTTGCCCGGCCTACACAGCCCCCAGCACAGCTCCATCCTGGGCAGTGAAGGTACAATGGCAACTGCCCATGTGTGGGGATATCAGTTCCACTGTTGCCATCTGTGGGCTCATGGGCTCTGGATATCCAAACATCCATCCCCGTCAATTATGTAACCCCCCCACACGTGTCATACACCGCCCCTGTATGCATCTTGTTTGTCTTGTCTGATGACCTACCTAACCTACCTCCCCAGCTATACTGACTTCCTTTACCTGACATACCACTCTCACCTGAAAAAAAAGGGGGGGGCACTCTGTACCCACAAAAAAATTACACCCCATACATAGCTGCCCATTTCGCACACATGTCTGATGGACATGGAAACTGTCAATTACAATTGGCTATACAACAAGTATTATTGTTGTCCTTACACCTCTCTCAGGGGTGGAAGGTATCAAATGTCGCACCAAATTACAAACATATGCACAGCTGTTGCTGATGAAGAAATGGGCAGCTATGGGCCTTACCTACATCCCTCCTGCAAAACCCAAGCTTGTTTCCCTACTGTCTTACCCTCTTTGTGACCCTTTTCCACCACTTTCCTGTCTCCCCATTTTCATTTCTTTCAAAGAAAATAGCGCTGGTGTGCGCACGAGTAAGCACTTCTAAGTGGTTGTAAGCGGGTGTGCGCAGAGCTGAACGCCAGTGCGCATGTGGGTGCTCCATGCAAACCAGCGCTAACCCAGTTACAACTGCTTAAAAGTGCCTTAGTCACTCTGAATGGCAGGTCCTGTAGTCAGTTCAAAAGCAAAATAAAAGCCCACTGTCAGTCCCGAACCCAGGACCTTGGAAGCAGTAGTCTGCATGACTTACCACTAAGCCATGACTGTTACATAAGAACATTGTGCTACAATAAATATATCATGTAATAGTAGGAATGAATGTAAAGGGAATATAGGATGTGTAGTACACAAAGCATGTCATGTATATTTACTGTCAAATCTAGTGGATTTCTATAATAGTAGTGTGTGAACAGAAACAGCCATGCTAGTTGGTAGCTAGTAGGTAATAATGTCAGTTATTATATATATATAAATATATATATATATATGTATATATATATATATATATATATATATATATATATATATATATATATATATAGTTGTAGGTGTCAGTGTACATACACACTTAGTACAGGAAACAGGAGAGATGAATGGAGAAATGTTAATCTACAACACAGCCTGAATTATGAGAGAGATACTAACCTTTACACTCACAGAACAGTGTCCACAGCATACCAGCATGGTCTCCACCCTTACAATCTGAAAGGGCAACGCCTATCTCACATACCCTTTTATAGCACTGTCCTGAAATCACAGTGAGAACTGCAATCAGTACACAACTGGCTGCATGCAATCAGCAAATGCTGGCTAACAATTGGTGCAGAGGCCATCACATGGACATATGCAGATACCTACAAAAGCATCCTGTATGCCCAGTCCACGCATGCAATACTTTCATTGCACCATCTGGAGGCAGAGAGAGAGAGAGAAAGAAAAAAAATGAAATAAAAACACAAACAAAAACTACACTTAAGAAAAACTAAGTTGAAGCTGTCATCAGTGACAGTATCAAGCTGGACTAGCAGCAGCAGGAACCTATACTAATGGTAACGCAACCAGCTGTGACAAACACAGGTAATGTAAAGTAACAATTTAATAGTCTACATACTGTGAACCCTCCATATGTGTTATTGGTCTGTATCTATATGTATGTCTATGTGATAAGTTGTGTGTACGTTGTTTTACCCAAAGGGGATGACTATACATTTCATGCCATTCAGTGTTCGGCCATGATTCTGGCACCAGTTGTCTGTTTCAGTGAGGCCTGTCTGTAGGATGTGTGTGTCAGCTGGTGTATCGACTATGGTGCCTAGTTTGCAGTCATCTGGGAACTTTGTCATCCACAACCTGCCCATGTTTGCTTTCACAGCTGAGAAGTAAATGCCAAACAAGAGGGGTCCTAGGACAGAGCCCTGTGGGATACCACTTGTGACTGGCTTTGAGTCTGACATGGATCCCACAATGTTGACTTTATGGATTCTGTTGTTCAACCAGTTTGCAACCCATCATGTGACATATGTATTAACATTTAAGCTGATGAGCTTGTCTATGATGCCTGAGTGGAGTATTGTGTTGAAGGCCTCAGTCAAGTCCAGGTAGGCTGTATGGACTGCTTTGCCCTCATCATCGGCTGTAGTGACTGTTTTTAAAAAGTCAACCAGTTTCAAAAGGCAGGATCAGACCTTCACAAAGCCAAACTGGGTGGGATCAAGTGTCTGTAGGTCCCCAATATCGCTGTATATGAGTTCCATAATGAATCTTTCCATAGCTTTGCAGACCAGGCTGGTTAAGCTTATGGGGTGGTAGTTCCCAGGGTCAGTAGAGGTGCCTCCTTTGTGCAGTGGGACCACTGTTGCTGTACGCCAGGGTTAAGGTACATATCCAGTAGTAAGGCTAAGGTTAAATATCAGTTTTATATGCGGTTGTAGCTCCTCTTGGAGTTCACGTAGCACACATCCAGGGATACCATCAGGTCACATTGATGCTGTGTGTTCTGCTATGCTGAGGGCGGCCCTCACCTGGACATCTGAGATGACAGGGAGGTTACATTCAGCTGTGATAAGTATTTCTTCTTTTGGGGGAGAGAGAGGGAGAGGGGGGATATTTGCACTGAACCTGTCTGCCAGAATGTTGCCAATATTTGTGGGTTCAGTGAATTTTATGTAGTTGTGTACTAACTCTGAGCATATCTGAGGCTTTTGGTCCATGTTTCTAACAAAACAGAAGAAGGCCTTGTGGTTATCTTTAGTGTCCTTGGCCATTTATCTTCCAGAGTTGGCCTTGGATGTTGTTATGAGCGAACTTAGCTTATTACTAGTGCCAACCACAGATGCCTTCCCTTTATGTGATTCTGCTCTGTCCTGCAGTAGCCTCCTTCTATCATTATACAATTTGTCTTTGGCTGGGGTCCACCAGACAGGATGCTTAACCTTAGTGCATAGGGTCTGGGTTAGAATTGTGTGTGCATGTTCCATGCATTCTTGGGGATGTCTGTGGGAAGCATTTGCAAAGGGGTCAGCATTGTGGGTTGTGGCTTCCACTGGCCCAGTGGGCTGCATGGATACCATCTCAGTCCTAACAAGTGAAAATCTGTCTATTCACATATATTTCAAAGTAGTCTACTGTGCTGGTGGTGGTGGTGGGATATGTATATCCAGGCCGATTATTTTGTGTCCAGATCACACTAGTGGATGACGTTCCACATACAGTACCTTGTTATGAACCCCCAGAGTGAGGAGGTGCATTGGACCTGTCTCAGTGTGCTGACTGATGGGGCTTGGTACAATGTTGTATGGAATGTGGCAGGTATTGTTGCACAGGTGTTGACTGAGCACTGATATCTGGCCATGTACATGTGTATCCACCAAGAGAAACACACGTGCTACATATGGGAGTAGTAGTATATCACTACAGTTGAGTATCATGTATAGTATGTGTGCCATATTTTGCTGACAAAGTTTGCTGATATCCTGTTTGTGTTCTCTTTCAGGGACATGGCGCGTCAGCGAAATCCTGCCTACTCTGCTGCAGAAGATGAAGAGATACACCATAGCCTGGTGTGGGATTATGACATACTGTTTTCCCGCACCAGCCAAAATCAGCAGGAGAGGGCTGCACTGTGGCAAGACCTTGTCTGTAGGGTAAATGACATTGGCACGCATAATAGGACATATGAGCAGGTACAACATCACTGCAGTGATTTAATCAGAAATGTCCGTCAGCGTGCGTCGGATATCCACAGGCAACAGGTCACCACAGGAGGTTGTGTGGCCACACAACCCCCCCCCCTCACCAGACTGGAGGGGCTACTCCTAAGTGTTGTGGCTCCAGACCAGGAACATCAGCAACAACACACCTGCATTATGATGGAGGCTGGAGCCACACAGCAACACGACATGGAGTGTGCAGGTAATATGCCATATGTACACTTGACTGTTCTGTACACTGTTAGTTTATGCATGTGTAAGGTGTGTCCTTGGTATGTAGCTGTCAACATAGTATGTAATTGTGCAGGTGTGATATTGCCAATATCAGCAGCTGACATGTGAAAGGCAACTGTTGTACTACTGAACTGTATCATACGCAGTATCAATGGCACAGTTGTGCCCACTGACACTAATCCCCTCATTTCTGCAGGTCCCTCCGGTGTTACAGCAAGGCAGCCCAGCCATGCTGGTGAGTGTGTTTTAACAATACCTATAATAGTTCTGATAGTGCTAGTAATAATAGTGTACCTCAGTAGTGCTCTGTGTGTATACTGTGGGGTGTGCATGTGTGCGTGTGTCCACGTGTGCATGTGTCCACATGTGCACGTGTGCATGTGTGCATGTGTGCATGTGTCCACATGTGCATGTATGCATGTGTGCATGTGTGCATCACTGGCACCATTGTGTAGACATTGTAAACTGTGTTTCCTGTCTTCCTCCCACAGGTTCTGGTGCTGCTCTGGTGTCCTGCAGCAGGGAACCCGAATCTGGTGCCACAGGTACTGATAATGATGATATCTGTGTAATGGCACAGGAAGGTGTGTCAGGGTCCGTCATTGGTCAGCCAATTGACAGTACACAGCTGTCAACCCCATCATTGCGCACAGTCATCCTGCCAGTATATCCTACGTCATCAATGTCCCTAGGTGATGGACAGGATACAGTGGACATTGACCAGGGTAATGTGGTATCTGTGGCACATGCTTCCCCACACAGCAGCCATGGGCAGGGTCCTGAGATGGTACCACACAGACAGTTGCCCATGGGTTCTCGTGGGGGCATCTGTGGGCGTACTGCCTCTGGCACACGTGCCCAAAGAGGTCTGTCAACCTCAGCTATGTTTCGGGCTGTCATGCAGGCACAGTCAAGTATGGAAAGGTACACCAGACAGGGTCTGAGGGAGCTGAGAGCATGTCGCACATCCATGACTGACAGTATGCGTGACATCGCGGATGCTATCCGTAATTTCACTGATGTCACAGACAGACATTGTGGGGACATATTACAGCAGTTCCACAACTACATGTCCATGAGCCAGGGCAATGGTGGATGGCTGCAGCGTCGACGTGGCCGTATGCCAGCAATAGCAGCAGCTGGCAGTCGGCACGGACGACAACAGGTCCGCGGACACCCCCATAGTGCCAGCAGTAGCCCCAGCAATGCTGGGTCTGTGCTGTCAGCAGACCGCCCCAGGTGACCACGTGCACGTGGGTCTGGACAGTCCCAACAGGGACCTGTGTCCAGTCAACAAACACCCGCTTCTGATGACAGTACCCCGTCTGGCTTAGTACCGGATATGATCCGTAGCACCCCTGCCAGGCACAGGTACCATGTCCGTGGCCACAGACACTGATCTGTATGACTTTACAGGTGCAGTCTGTGGCTGTCCACACACTCCAGTATATGGCAGCCATGAGGTGGAACTGTGTGCATGCATACACACATGCGTAATGTTCACACCTAGGGCTCCCACATACATGCACACACTGCACTAACAGTGCCCCACCTTGTACTGCTGTCCCTCACCAACACACATACACATACATGTCAATTGGTGGTATCAGTGGCAGACTCAGGCATACCTAGTTCACACCCTGTGCATATGATGAAACTGTGCCACCTCCTGCAATCTCCAACATCAGTGCAGGAACAGGTTAACATGTTGCTGATGCACAGAGTGACTACATAGAAGTGTATTACTAGTATCATATTGGTAACAGTACAGTGTGCTGATATGATTGTGTGTATATCCCAGCATGCCTGATGCAGTAACTGTATGACTGTCCTGAATTGTTATCTACACCCATAGTAAGTACCATAGTGTAACAGCTGCACATTATTGCATACCGGTGGTAAGGATGTCAACAGTTAGCCACATACATAGGTAGCAAAGGGGAGAAGGTAATGCAAGTAGTGATACGCAATGATGGACATGTACACTAATGGTGGCATGTTGCCCACAACGACTATGCAATGTGGATGTTTGCGCATGTTGATATGTGTGCAGTACTAATTTAATTTAAATTAAATTAAATATTAAATAATATCAGTTTTACCATGGAGATCTGAGCTGTGCATTCCTAGGTACATGTTTATAGTGCCTGCATATTTGCACTGTTACCTACTGGAAGTGGTACCCCTTCTTTGTTGTACAATGGACTACTTCCAGCCCTGCTTACTGTAGCTTTGTTTGCATGCATGTTTGCTTGAGGTTCCCTAGAACACTGATTCCACCTGCAATGCAGATTTACACAGCTTCTGTGGATTCCTAGTGACATCTGCATAGCGTACTATACGTATGTCAATGTCTCACTTGACAGAACGTCACTGTCTGTCCTGTTTGCATGTACGTTGCCTGTGACACATTGCATATGACTTACCTGGCATTTACCCACGTGTGCAGTCATAAATGCCAGCACTATGAAATCTGTAGCAGTACACCCACACATACTCACCTTCAGTATGTTGTTCCCCATTGGCCCTATGTGTTGGTAATCACCATGGCAATCACACTACTATGGTAGCATGTGCAAAGGTAACCTGTGAATCACCTCTATGGTCCAGTTGTGGTATATGTGAGTCATGTGGCAATGTCACAGCTGCCACATGTATGCAGTCAACCCTCTCCCCTGGCCAGGAACGTACAATACATGTGTGAGATGCAACCACATAGCCAATCTGGGGACTGAGCACTCTGAACCCAGTACTGCCATACCCTGTCAGGTGGCATGATATACTACAGTGACTACAATACCAGTCTGACATAGAGCTGCCCTGACAGCAATCCGAACACACTGGGGCATACTTGGAGCCTCAGAATAGCATCCTGCCAGAGCATCACACACCTCCGCAGCTGGCACACAGGCATACGTTAAGTCGGAACAGAGCACATGTCACACATGGCACACACATCCAGTGTGCCAAACACTCACAGCCTGTAGGGCTACACAACACACCTGCTACAGATGTGTCAGGTACCTCTCTTGGCCGGTGCAGTGGGGTCCCGCTCAACAGGCTGTCCATGGTGAAGGTCACAGTGATATGCCCATGGGGCACTATGGTCCACCACATAACACATGCATACAGGTCAGTCAGAGGGATAGAAACATATGACTCAGTCATTGTCCATGCCACTATGGATGACCTGAGACGTACCTCCCTGGACTACATGATAGGGAACATAGAAGGGATCTCTCAGCATGTGGCACAGGCTGGTATGAGCCTGACCTTGGTTGCCATCATACCCTCACCAGGTATGCTACCACAATATGTAGGAAGGGTGTTCTATGTCTACATTCTGCCCAATCTCCAATGTCATTCATAGGGTATCCAATGGCTGTCAGCATGTGCTTACATGCTAGGTAAGCCACAATGATTTGCGAGGGGCAGCTTGCACGTGTCACCCATGGGCCATTGTATATTGGCGAAGCCTCTTGATACACACATAGTGCCTTTTGCTGCAGGGCACAGATTACATAGCCACCTCCATGGGTATCACATGGGTATCACATGGGATAGGACACTAACAGTAATGCTACACAACACCAGCAATGTACACCGCAAGATGCATGCACTGGACACTGTCCTCATCATGGTAAACTGCAATATCTGTGCAGTAACAGATTCCTGATTCACGGCTCAAAGGTGCAACCCATCACTGCCAGGTTATACCTCATACCATGCCTGTCGTCCCCTACACATGTACCACACAGGAACAGGAGGGAGGTATCTCAAGGCACCACAGATACACACACCTCCAGGTTGTTGGCACAGCACAAAGCATCAGGGCCTATCCATGTACAGCTAACAGTGTGTTGGACTGCCTTCTGGTTCATAGCCTGGCACACACAACCCTCCCATACACAGAAAACCCATCTGTCCTCCCTAACAACACTGAGAATATGACGGTCTCTAGATATGTCTTTATATGGCTGGACTGCATCCAGCCGAACATTGTGTGTGAGCATTACTGTAGCTACAACACACTAGCTGAAACGTTCCCAGCATGTAGTCACTGAATTGCAGTGGAACAACATGTTACCACTCCCACAGCAGGTGGGAACATGCAGCACCTGTTCATCGACTACATGTAGACTATATGGCCCAGACCAGATGTGTATCCCCCACTGTTAGGATGATACCATATACAACTCACACTGTATATACACATACCACATGCAGCCCCTGCACAGTAAGACACAGTCATAATGTTATGCAGTGCAAATACCATTTATTCACTTGAGGCACGTGTCAGACATGGTAACTATTGAAGGTCACAGGTATATATGTGTATGTGTCACACACATACATCATGTGTGCATTGCCATTGCTGGTTTAAGCAATGTCATGAATTGTTATGAACAACAACCCACACATGGGCATTTTGTGTGACACAGACACACGTGGCAGTTGTGGGTTTCCAAAACATACCTATCTGTGCTCTGACAGTAGTAATAGACCCAGTAGCGGAGCGCACTATTGGCATTACTGGGCGATTAGCCCTGTTTGGCTGTACTGATAATGTGGTGACATCACCTGTGTTTACTAGGGGAATATGCAGCATCTGGTGTATTGTAGTAGTTGCCAAAAGGAACTGTTCTCTCACACTTGCAACTACACACACCCTACTACCCCCCCCCAAACACACACACTTGCAAGATTCATATCCCTACCTAACTATGTTATGACACGTGAGAGAGACGCATTAGTGAAGCGCACTATTCGAATTACTGGGAGGTTCCTCTACTCCGGCTGTACTTATAGGGTGCTGACATCATCAGTGTTTGGAAAGGGTAATGTGCATCATGTAGTGTGTTCTCCTGATTGCCAAAAAGCACATATCGTTCATATAGAATTGCACAACCACAAACTCCCCTTATCCAAACACACACACTTGCCATTTGCAGGATTCAACCCCCTACCTAGTTATGTTATGACACTTAAGATAGACACATTAGCAGAGCACGCTAATCGAATTACTGGGAGGTTTTTTTTCTCCAGCTGTACTTAAAGGGTGCTGACATCATCAGTGTTTGGAAAGGGTAATGTTCATGATGTACTGTGTTCTCCTAATTGCCAAAAAGCACATATCTTTCATACAGACTTGCAAACACACAAACTCCCCTCTTCCACACTTGCCATTTGTAGGATTTAAACCCCTACCTAGTTATGTTATGACACTTGAGAGAGATGCATTAGTAGAGCATGCTATTCGCATTACTGGGAGGTGTGCCTTCTCCGGCTGTACTTATAGGGTGCTGACATCATCAGTGTTTAGAAATGGGAATGTGCATCCTGTAGTGTGTTCTCCTAGTTGCCGAAAATGACATTTTTTTCATACAGACTTGCACACACACTAACCCCCTCCACACAGACTGGGCATTTGCAGGATTCAAACCCCTACCTAACTATGTTATGACACTCGAGAAGGATGCATTAGCAGAACGCGCTATTCGGATTACTGGGAGGTTTCCCTTCTCCTGCTGTACTTATAGGGTGCTGACATCATTAGTGTTTAGAAAGGGGAATGTACATCCTCCTAGTTGCCAAAACGGACATTTCTTTCATACAGACTTGCACACACACACTAACCCCCTCCACACACACTGGGCATTTACAGGATTCAAACCCCTACCTAACTATGTTATGACACTCGAGATAGACGCATTAGCAAAGCTCGCTATTCGCATTACTGGGAGGTTTTTTTTCTCCAGCTGTACTTATAGGGTGCTGACATCATCAGTGTTTAGAAAGGGGAATGTGCATCCTGTAGTGTGTTTTCCCAGTTGCCAAAAGGGACATTTCTCTCACACAGACTTGCACACACAACAACCCCGCTCACCCACACACACTGAGCATTTGCATGGTTCAAACCCCTACCTAACTATATTATGACACTTGAGGGAGACGCATTAGCAGAGCACACTATCTGAATTATTGGGCATCTGTTCTGCACCTGCAGTATTTATAGGGTGCTGACATCATTATTTATACAGAGGTATGTACATCTAGTACTACCTGTCAGGTGGGGGATAGCATATAAATGCATTTGCAGCCACCTACTTCAGGGTCAGATATGCACATCGCACTGGCAGGTTATGTTCTATACCATGCTTCGTGACCACAGGACCTGTAACACACAACACAACCAGTCCAGAACACCCCTCCCACATCCAGGACACACACTTTGCTTCCCTGGGAACAGTGCCAGGATATGCAGGTGTTCACATACACCATTCCAGTTGTTAATGTCAGGTACAGGCATATTGTGTGTGGGAACTACTCAGGCCTCTACAACATTACCCTAGAGCCACTACAATTTGTGAGTCCATGTGCTATGGCAGAACCACTCACCACAGCCACATGGGGGAATACATATTGCACCTGACCAACTGCAACATGGGTACTCACTGTTCCACACCAGAGGTAGACCACCATTGTTGATATCTGACCATATCCACCTTTCCCTGGACATCCATATCCCATCCCCACCCCCAGGCAAGGTTGTCACTGGAAACAAACTGTATTTATCACAAGCAGACTTTACATTTGTGAAGACTGGGGTGGAAGACTTCAAAGGACCCATGCTGGGGGAGTATACTGGCCACTCTGCATAATCCTTGACAATTGTATTCTATGAGCATGTGGAAGGTTTGCATTGATCATGCTATCCCATATATACCCATGACTGCTCCACAACAGGACACCTGTCAGGTGTACACCAGCCATATATGAGCTGTCCAACAGACAGAGTGAGCTAATACATTGCAGAGCTGTAGCCCACAGAGGGAGGACATCTCTGAACAGTACCGACACGACACTTCAATCCCACATAATCATCACAACACAGTGTTGACAGTGAAATTGTCCAGACAATGCAGATAAGGCTCCCCTCAGTCTGTTATTGACGCCCACTTACTGTTAGAGGTCCTCAGCAACCCTCTTCCAGCACACACCAGCAACATGGATGTGGCTTAGTACATTCAAACCCTGGGATCTCCACTGTGTCCCTGCTTGACAGAGGCACAGCACACTAGCCTCACACGATGCCTTATGTGACCTACTTTACAGTGGCACAGTAGCCTACTGTACTGGGGAGGCAGATGCCAAGCACACTCTGGCTAAGCTGTCATTCCCTAGGGCAAACAGCCTAGTGTTGACCTCTACACCCATATGTTTAATTGTTAGATGCACATTATTTGTTGCTGATAGACTGTTTGCAGGTCTTTATTGCCATACCATTCCCTGTTTGTATGAACAACGTGTGTATCTGTGGAAGATGTTTGCATATGGGAGGGATCCACTATATCACGTATGTCTCTGTAGTCATTTAACTGTGTGCACTGGGCAGATTGCTGTAATGTGGTTGGTTCCTGGAATAACACGTACACATACCAGATATGTGTGGCCAACTGCTAAACTGTGATTTGGCCCAAGTGTGTGAGCATGTCCAGTTCAGCCTTCCCATGGCATGTTGTCTGACATATGTCTCATTTATCAAAGTGTGCGAGCATGCCCAGTGTGTGCTTTCCATATGTTGAACTCTACAGCCCACCACATTTGTGGATGTGTGTGAACTTCAACAATATCTCCCGTTTATGGTTGTGTGTTGTGTGTCATGTTGTGTAGTTACTGTCCAAATGCTTTGTGTGTGAACACAACATGGATTATACTATGCCTGCAGGGTTTGCATGGGATACTTTGCATACAGTTGTCAACATCCTTTCATACTGACCTGATACTGTAGTACCGCATACTGTACTGGTTCAGTACTTTCACTATGGTGGACAGTATACTGGGCTTTAGTCCTATCACTGCTTTACATTTCCATAGTGAGCACAGCAGCCTGGTTAGGGGCCAGTTGTGCACATCTGACCATGTTACATTATGTTCAGATATGAACTACTTATACCAGGCTTGTCCAACATTGGTAGTGTATTCCACAACATAGGTGTACATTGGCAAACAGTAGCGATGTGCCCTAGGCCATTTCTAATGCTAGTCGGAGAGTGTGTTTGTCCTTTGACACACATTGTAAGTGGAGTTTGCCATAACATATGTCATGGTTAGTATACTGTGCCTCCGTCTACCTGTGACATAACAGTGATACCAAGGGTAAACCTACCATCTCCCATCCACTCATCACGATTCCTCTTGAGGTGAATCGATGAGTGACTCTATGGATAACCTGTACTGGGAGTTTACTCATGAGTGGGGGTGGCTTCTGTGTTATGGATCATGCAGTACAGCTTGTCCTATGCATGTCAGTGCTGGGGTTCAGGTCTCTCATGTGCATAGCTCACTGCCATTCAGATTGTACAAGGTGCAGCATGTTCATTGATTCCAGCTTGGACATGGCTTTATACATCAGGCATAGCTTGCCTCTGGGTGGGCAGTATGGCAGTGTGTGGAGCTGCAGTTTGTTTAATCAGGCAACACATGGCATCTGTTCAAGCTCTTTGATACTCCTGGTGAGGTACTGTTGGGGACTTTACAGTTGATGGAGGTGTCTACTGAGGTACATCCCACAGGGGCTATTGTAGTCAATTGTAACACTGATGAAGAATGACTGCAGAGCCGCAATGACCTCCCCTTATCTAGATCTGACAACCTTCATGATTAGGTGGGTATACGGTATGTTTCTGTAAACACTACAGCCACATGTTTGTCTAATGCAGGATATCTATCACCTTGTGTCCCCAGGTCTCTCATTACATGTTAGGTACGTAATGGGTTAACAGCTATGTGGTAATTGGTGGGCACTTACTGTATATCCACGGGAGTTGACTATACACTTTTCTGCAATTAGCTTGCTGACAGGGCTATGGCACCAGTTGTCTGTTTTTATGTGGCCCTTTTGTGGGATGCTTGTGTCAGCTGGAGGGTCAGATATGGTGGGCAGTTTGTAGTCCTCTGCATACATGTTCAGACACAGTCCTTCCATGTTGGCCTGTACCTATGGGACATATATACCAAACGAGGGAGGTCCCAGGACCAAGCCTTGTGGGATGCCACTTATATCTGGTTTGTAGTCTGACATGGCTGCAGCATGTCTGACCATGTCAATTCTGTCCTTGGTCTGGTTTGCAACCCCTCTACTGACATAGGGGTTTATATTTAAGCTGGTGAGCATATCTATAATGAACACGTAGGGTATTGTATGGAAGCATTTGCAAGGTCCAGCTAAGCTGTGTGGACCACATTGCCCTCATCAATGACCTTAATGACTGTTTCAAATGAGTCAAACATGTTTAGGGGCAGGATCTGCACTTAAGAAAGACACACTAGGTAGGGTCCAGTGTCAGTAGGTCCCCAATATCTTTATGTCTGTGGTACATGCTGATCCTTTCCATAGCTGTGCAGACCAAGCTTGTCAGGATTCTGTGGTGGTAGTTTGCAGTATCCATTCAGGCAACACCTTTGTTGAGAAGGACCACTGTTGTTGTACATTGCTCTTTGGGTACATATCCTGTGGTAAGGCTGACATTGAGCAGTAGCGTGATTTGGCATTCCATTCTTCTTGGAGTCCATGTTGGACTCAGCCCAGGACACCATCTCATACCATTGCTGCTGTGTGTTTTGCTTTGTAGATGCTGGCTGTTACCTCAGCATCTGCAATGGCAGGGGGCCAGCAGTCTGCTGGGATAGATATTTTGCATTCTGGGGGGGGGGGGTTTGCACAGCACCTGTCAGGTTGTATGTTGGCAATGTGTGTGTGTGTTTGGTATGTTGTTTGTAATATTTGTGTGATTCAGAGCATATCTGTGTATTCCCAACATGGTTCCTACCATCAGTTGAGTAAGCCTTGGGATTATCCTTAGTGTCCTGTACAATTTGTATCTTCATAGGTTCATAGGTTCATACTAGGCTATCCACCCTAGGGCATTTGTAAGCCTAGCCAGAGTGTGTGTGTCTTTCGCCGCCCCTTGCTATGTGAATATTATGGCCATTTATGATTTACTTTACTGTGCCTCTGTCTGGACGTGACACAGTGAAGACCCCCAGTGTACATCTACGATCATCCATCCACTTGACAATATTCCTGTTGAAGAGTGTCAGTGAGGGGCTCTGCCTAACATGGAGTGGGATTCTGTTCCAGGGTGTGGGAAGCCTCTGGGTTATGTATCTGTCCCTCCAGCACATCCTATTTCATTATGTGTTGAGGTTGACATCTGTCACTCTCACAGCTCCAATGGCTTTGATTTTTCTGGGGTGGAGCATGTCCATTACTCCTGTGTTGGACATGGCCTTGTGCAACAGACATACAATGCCTCTGTGTAGGCAGTATGTGACTGCATTCAGCTGGGGTGTCTACAGCCAGGCAGCATATGACATATATTTGAGACCCTTTATCCTCTGGGTGAGGTACCTTTGAGGTCTTTCTAACCACTGCAGGTGTCAGGTAAGGTACATCCCAAATGAGTCATTGTACTAGATTATGGGTCTGATAAGAGAACAGTACTGGGGCACAATGACCTCTGTTGACGTAGATGTGAATCCTTTCATGATACAGTGTCCAATATAGACAGTCTTCCTAGCCACATTGGCAATGTGAGTGTCACATAACAGGTTACTGTCCACTTGTGTCCCTAGGTCCCTGATTACTCCTTCCATACATAATGGTTTACCACCTATGTGGTAATTTGTGAGTACCTTGTTTGGTATTTGGTGGGACATCATACTGTCCAGTGTCTTCAGGACATCTGGGTGGGGTTCCTGTATGTGAGAGTGTGGTCTGTAGCATGCTACAGACTGTACAGCAGTTTTGCCTATGGTTAGGTGCACATGGGTGGTCTCTGATGCTTCGTGCATTGTCAGTTACCTGGACATTTTGGTCCAGGTTTTGGGGCCATAACGCATGATATGAGGTATAACCTGGTAGTGCTGGTGTGCTGTCAGTAGGCTTGCAGCAGGTTTCTGTCACTGCACAGACATCGATGTTGTCCATACTGGGGAGGGCCTCAGTAGCATGCATATTGCGGTTTACACATCTGGCATTGGTCAGCATTACCCTTATGTTTCTTACCACTTATGTTTTCTAGGGTGGTGGGTTAGTCTTTTCAGCCTTGCCTATGTACGGCTCTGTGGAGGTGACAAAAGCCTTATCCAATATCCAGATGCCCAGGGGTAACAGGTGCAAGCCACCCCTGGAACAGCAGCATGGTTTGTCATGCATGACATCCCAAGCATACAGACATTAGATCCTCTTGGAATGACAGCAGTAATTGTGCCACCTGTTAAAGCTGATCATTCTGTGTTTGTACTGTGGTATCATTCTTGGTGAGGGTAGGATGCTGCAAATGGCCAGTGTCATACCGGCCTGGAGTACATACTCAGAGAGCTCATCCATGTCTCTTTTCATGTAGTCCAGGGTGGTACATCTCAGGTCATTCACACCAGCATGGACAATGACTGCATCATATTTCTACTTGCTTTGGGGTGACCTGCGTTCTTGTGTTATGTGGTGTATTGTAGCAGCCTACAGGCAGCTTACTGTACCCTTTCCCTTGTTCAGTCTGGTGAGTGGGACAGCAGTGTGTCTGCCTATAGAGTCACCTATTACAACTGTATCAGGCATGTTGTTTCTCCTTCTGGCCTGTGACTGTTTGGCACACCAGCTTTGTGTACTATGTTTGGAGGTTGTGGTTGCTTGGGGGTCTGCTTTGGAGGCCTCTGTTGGTGTTTAGTGTTTGTAATTAGGGCCTCCGGGAATGTTTTTCTGTGTTTATGTATTTGGTTTGCAGTTGTGATAGGTCTATGTGGGACTGGGTTTGTGGTGTGTGGGGTTACCTTCTCCTCCTGACTAGTTTTGACAGTACTGAGTTGAGGGAGCTCAGCCTCCGGTTTGGATAAATGGTTGCATCTCTCACATATATTTGTATTTCTTGGGGGGAGTTGAGGGTTGTCTGTGTACTTGGGGCAGGTGTAGCATTGCCTCAGGATTCACAGATTCTACTTGTTGTAGCTGGCCTTAGTGGATTGTATGTGTGGACATATTTTATTGCCATACTACTGATCAGTGATTACTTCCCTTTTTATGTTTGCTCTATCATGTAGTAGCTTCCTCATTCTCTTGCATGGTTTGGTAATGGCTGGAGTCCAGCATGCCAGATGCCTCCATGTATGGCATTGTGTCTTGTTGTTATTTGTGATTGCATATTCCAAGCATTCTTGGATGTATTCATGGAATGCCTGTATAACAGGTTCTGCGGTGTGGCACATATTTTGCACCTGCACAGGGCCTTTAATGGATTCCACATCAGTTTGGAGGGGTGCAACTTATGCTTTACACATGTTTTTCACTTTGGTTTTCTGGCCAGGGACTGTGGTCAGGATGTGTATATCCAGTGTGATTACTCTATGGTCTGGTCTTACCAGTGAGGGATACACTTCTCATCTTGCCATCCAGTACCCATGTTGCTGATTATCACATCCAGTATGCTTACCCCTCTTGTGGGAGTGGTACGTTGTTCCTGGGCATTTTGGTTTATGGATTCTAGGGACTTTTCTCCTACAGTGCTGGAGCTAGTATAATGCTCCCAGTGTATGTCTGGGTATTTTCAGTCAACCAATATAATGTGGTTTGGGGGGCTTTATATATTCATGTATTCCAACATAGGCCAGGTGCAGTTCCTGGTGTTAGGATGGTAGTCTCTAGCAGGCTATAAACTGGGAAGCAGTTTTAGCCACTGTTACTTGACCATGGCTAGTCCATGCTGCTTCTTGTTGTGGTACCAACATGGGGGTGTCGTTATCCTTGACAATTATTGCTAGTCACCCTCCTTTTGTAGCTTGTTCCATGTTTTGAGGCTGTACAGCACAGTATGAGGTGTAACCTGGTAGTGTTAGGGTGCTGTTGTGAGCCTTGACCCAGTTTTCTGTTACAGGACAGATATCAACATTCTCCATACTGGGTGCATTTACACTGCACGCATCTTGCTGTTTAGACTTCTGGCATTGGGTAGCATTACGTCTAGGTTCTTATCCCTTGTGGTACCTATGGAGGTGGGTTTGTGTTTTGAGCCTTACCTATTCAGGGCATGCTGTGAGTAATGACAGCCTTTGCCAGTATCCATGAGGCCTGGACTGATAGGTGCATGCCACCCCTAGCAGGTGGAGCATCATGTCATGCTCAGCATGTCATCCCAGGCTGGCACACATTGGCTCCCCTTTGACTAACTCATTACTTCAGCCAATTATTGCAATTGATCATCCCATCGTCATATTGTGGCATCATGCTTGGTGAGGGTAGGATGTTAGTCAGGGTCCTCAAGTGTGCATATACTACATGGTGTTACATTACTTAACACATGGCATTCATGCTTCAGGTGGTGCTGCAGGGCTGCCTCTGTCGGATGCACATATTACACTCCCTGTACATGTTTAAGAGCAGGTTATGTCATTTTAGGCATCCATGTTATTATATGAGTGAGTCAGAGAGGGGTATCATTCCCAGGGTTCCTACTGAGCCAGTGTATGTGCTATGCATTGCCTCTTTGCCAAGGCCAGGGCATACTGGGCACACCTCCTTCTGCCTACTGGGGCAGGCTCAGGTTGTTCCTCCTCCGAGTCACGCTCTGCCTGTGATGGCCTTGGCAATGGTGGGGGGCTGTTTGGCCCGGGCCTATGCTGGTCCTGCTGCAGCTGTTTTCGCAAGATCATATTATGTAGCATAGCACATACCATGACAATTTGGGTACATGAGTTGGTGAGTACTGCAAGGCTCCACCAGATGTGTCCAGACACTGGAACCGTGACTTGAGCAGCCCAAACACACGCTCTATAACATTATGTGTTTGTGCGTGTGCCTCATTATGGCGTTCCTGTTCAGGTGTGTGTGCGTTTCTGATGGGTGTCATCAGCCACGGCTCCAGTGCATAACCTGCATCCCCCACTAGGAGTCCATGTGGGATGTCCCCATTGGCAAATGTCTGGTACAGCTGTGTCAAATGCCAGATATGGGAATCATGGTAGCTCCCAGGGCAGCCAGCACACACATTCATTATTATGCCCTGGGCATCACACACAACCTGGCAGTTGATGGAGGGGAAGCCCTTGTGGTTAATGTAGGCCCTAACCTGCTCACCGACTGGTGCTTTGATGCGTATGTGAGTGCAGTCTATTGCACCCACTACCTCAGGGTATTCCGCTATTTGCTGGAAGAGACGCATATTGCTGGCCAATACCTCACGGGCATTGGGGAAATATACATGATCACCGACATGTGCTGACATGGCATCCAGGAACTGGTGCAGTACCCTGGAGGCTGATGCCTGTGATATCCCCATCATATCACCAGTTGGTCTCTGGAAGGTACCTGTTGCTAGTATTCTTAGGCCAACACATAGCTTAGTTTCCACTGGGATGGGTTCCCCTCTGTTGGTTCTGTGTGTGAGGTGTGGCCTGCACAGCTTGACAATTTGCTGCAGGAGGTCTCTGTCCACTCTATAGCGCTCTACTATCTCCAGCTCATGTAACCTGTGGTAAGTTACCCTGGGCCTGTACACTCTTCTCCATCTCCTCACTGTGGGTTGTCTGGCACCATCTGCATTGTCACCACCCTCAGCAAGTCGCCTATGTCTCCTTATGACAGCTATGGCAGCCCCTAGCATTTCTGCTCTGTGTTCAGCTTTTTCAGTTTTCACTTCTAATGACTTACTCCTGTCTTGCAGTGTCTCTTGAGAGAAACATCCTGCACTGCTGTTTGCAGAGTTTTAAGTGCTTGGCTGAGCTACTATTCTGCCTGTGTAATTGCCTGCTTCTAATTGTTTTCACCTGCTAGCTCCAGCAGTATTCCCTGCTAGCTTCCTACTAATTCTGTTGCTTCCTTTTTCCTGTCTGTTTCCTCAGGGGGGAGCAATGTGCATACCAGCAGAAACACGCTCACAGTGGCTTACACGCATGCACACATGCTTACACGGTTCAGAATCTGCTTATTCAGGTTAAAAGCGTGCACACCAGCGCAAACAGTCTTATAAGTCTACCAACACGCTCCCACATGCTCAGTCTGACTTACACGCGCACACACTGTCCTACCCGCGCCTCATGGCGCACACACATGCGCATGCATGCCCAACAAGAAACTTTGGAGTAAGTAACAGTGTACACCTTCCATTTCTTGACTTTCCCATGCTTATCTTGTGGCACTCCTCTTTCCATGATATATGTCTGACATCTGTCATGTAACACTGACCTCCAATGAACTGCATTTCTTTCTACCATTCCCCACTGTGATCTCCTACTCTATTCCTCCCCCTTATGTATCTCTTACACTACTCAGAATGTGCTCATTTGCTATGTGACAGTGGAATTCAGTATCCTAACACTCATTTACATCAGATTGCCTACTAATGCTTAGTTACATCTCTTAGACTCAGCTTCCCCCCTTAGCAACCACTAAACGGTGGCCATGTTGTTTTTGGTCTGCTGGTCCCTGTATTGTAAATCCATGTATTACATAAAACCCACATTTGTGGGTTTATAACCTTCATTTTTATGTTTTATACAGCGCAACCCATTTGTGCGGGGCTGCGCTGCATTTAAACATCGGCGATCGCTGAAAAAAAAATAATTATTTTTCATATTTGCATCAGGGTACCTTGCCAGTGGCCACATATTTGGCCATTGGCATGCTGCCTGACACATATGCACCCTTTATTTGGAGCTGACATGGCTCCATTGTGATTTTTACAGAAACGTACTCAGTTGTCAACTGAGTACATTTCTGCAGCTAAAACGGCTCTTACACAGGCTGCTTTCTGCTTCGTGGATCGCTACTCTACCTCATTTGCATGCCTTTCGGCTGCAAGTGAGGTATTTAGCATATCCATGCCCAGTCCGTGTAAGAGACGTTTTAGCTGGTCTCTTACATGGAGTTTTGGGCTGTTTCTGGATCGCGAGGCTTGCATTGAGTCTTACACGTCTCTTACACTCCGTGCAAGCCTTCATGAATCCTGCCCTTAGTTTTTGCATGAATTATTTTATACATTAGCTAACTGAATTATTTTATACATTTGCTGGCATTGTTTTTTGTTCCTTCCTGATCTCATCTGAAACAGCCCCCCAATTTCTGTGGTGGTGTTAAAGTTTACAAAACTGGTCTAACAGCTTTTTTATCTGATTGCTTCAAGGCTTGCTGATTTAAAATATTCAGTTTGTAAATTCCTACACACACTGTTAGAAACTACTTGTGTTCTCACTTAAGAGTGCTCTCAAACAATCTGGAAATATAATCGGTGATATGTATAATTCTTGGCACTTCAACTTTTCAGAGTTCTGCATTGTCTTAAATTTTGCATGAATTACTTTATATATTAGTTGACTGACTTATTTTATATATTTTCTGGCATTGTTCTTTTGTTCCTGATCTCATTTGAAACAGGTCCCCCCCCCCCCATTTCTGTGGTGGTGTTAAAGATTACAAAATGGGTTTAACAGGTTTTTTTATCTGATTGCGTCAAGGCTTGCTGGTTTAAAATATTCCCTGTTTGTAAATTTCTGTATATACCATTGGAAACTCACTGTGTTCTGACTTAGGAGTGCTCCCAAATGATATGGAAATGTAATCGGTGATAAGTATAATCCTTGGCATTTTAACTTTTCATGGTTCTGCATCATCTTAATTTTTGCCTGAATTATTTTATATATTTGCCAGCATTGTTTTTTTTGTTCCTGATCTCTTCGGAAACTAGCTCCCCCTATTTCTGTGATCATGTTAAAGTTTATAAAACTGGTCTAACAGCTTTTTTGTTATCTGATTGCTTCAAGGCTTG
Organism: Protopterus annectens; assembly: GCF_019279795.1. NCBI lineage: Eukaryota > Metazoa > Chordata > Ceratodontiformes > Protopteridae > Protopterus > Protopterus annectens. The sequence goes on from NC_056732.1 coordinate 1,314,913,154, forward strand.
TTGATTTAAAATAGCCCTTGTTTGCAAATTCCTTCATACACTGTTAGAAACTCCTTCTGTTTTGACTTATGAGTGTTCTCAAACAATCTGGAAATATAATCGGTGATAAGTATAATTCTTGGTACTTTAACTTTTCAGAATTCTGCATTGTCTTAATTTTTGTTTGAATTTTTTTATATATTTGCTAACTGAATTATTTTATATATTTGATGGCATTGTGTTTTTGTTTCTGATCTCTTTTGAAACTTGTCCTCCCCTATTTCTGTGGTGGTGTTAAAGTTTAAAAAACTGGTCTAACAGCTTTTTTGTTATCTGATTGCTGCAAGGCTTGCTGATTTAAAATAGCCCCTGTTTGTAAATTTCTGCATACGCTGTTTGAAACTCCTTGTCTTCTGACTTAAGAGTGTTCTCAAACAATCTGGAAATATAATCGGTGATATTTATAATTCTTGGCATTTTAACTTTTCAGACTTCGTCATTGTCTTAATTTTTGCATGAATTTTTTTTATACATTAGCTGACTGAATTATTTTATATATTTGCTGGCATTGTTCTTTTGTTCCTGATCTAGTTTGAAACAGCCCCCCATTTCTGTGGTGGTGTTAAAGTTTACAAAACTGGTTTAACAGGTTATTTATCTGATTGCTTCAAGGCTTGCTGATTTAAAATATTCCCTGTTTGTAAATTTATGTATATACCGTTGGAAACTCACTGTGTTCTGACTTAAGAGTGCTCCCAAACAATCTGGAAATGTAATCATGATAAGTATAATTCTTGACATTTTAACTTTTCAGGGTTCTGCATCATCTTAATTTTTGCCTGAATTATTTTATATATTTGCTGACTGAATTATTCTATATATATTTGCTGGCATTGTTTTTTTTTTTTGTTCCTGATCTCTTCTGAAACTGGCTCCCCCTATTTCTGTGATGGTGTTAAAGTTATAAAACTGGTCTAACATATTTTTTCTTATTTGATTGCTTCAAGGCTTGCTGATTTAAAATAGCCCCTGTTTGTAAATTCCTGCATACACTGTTAGAAACTCCTTCTGTTTTGACTTATGAGTGTTCTCAAACAATCCGGAAATATAATCGGTGATAAGTACAATTCTTGGTACTTTAACTTTTCAGAGTTCTTCATTGTCTTAATTTTTGCCTCAGTTATTTTATATATTTGCGGACTGAATTATTTTACATATTGGCTCGCATTATTTTTTTGTTCCTGATATCTTCTGAAACTGTTCCCCCACCCCCCATTTCTTTGGTGGTGGTAAAGTTTATAAATGAAGTCTAACAGCTTTTTTGTTATCTGATTGCTTCAAGGCTTGCTGATTTACCATAGCCCCTGTTTGTAAATTCCGGCATACACTGTTAAAAACTCCTTGTGTTTTGACTTGAGTGCTCTCAAACAATCTGGAAATATAGTTGGTGATAAGTATAATTCTTGGCACTTTAACTTTTCAGAGTTCTGCATTGTCTTAATTGTTGTCTGAATTACTTTATCTATTTGCTGGTATTTTTTTTGTTCCTGATGTTTTCTGAAACTCGTTCCTCCCAAGTTTATAAAACTGGTCTAACAGCTTTTTTGTTATCTGATTGATTCAAGGTTTGATTATTTAAAATAGCACCGTTTGTAAATTCCTGCATACACTGTTAGAAACTTGTTGTGTTCTTACTTAAGAGTGCGCTCAAACAATCTGGAAATATAATTGGTGATAAGTAAAATTCTTGATACTTTAACTTTTCAGAGTTCAGCATTGTCTTAATTTTTGCATGAATTATTTTACATATTTGCTGACTGAATTATTTTATATATTTGATGGCATTGTATTTTTATTCCTGATCTGAAACTGCCCCCCCCCCATTTCTGTGGTGGTGTTAAGGTTTACAAAACTGGTCTAACAGCTTTTTTTATCTGATTGCTTCAAGGTTTGCTGATTTAAAATATCCCATTTGTAAATTCCTGCACACACTGTTAGAAACTACTTGTGTTCTGAAAGAAGAGTGCTCTCAAACAATCTGGAAATATAATTGGTGATATGTATAATTCTTGGCACTTTAACTTTTCAGAGTTCTGCATTGTCTTAAAATTTGCCTGAATTATTTTAAATATTTGCTGACTGAATTATTTTATATATTTTCTGGCATTGTTCTTTTGTTCCTGACCTCACTTTGAAACTGCCCCCTCGTTTCTGTGGTGGTGTTAAAGTTTACAAAACTGGTTTTAACATTTTTTTATCTGATTGCTTCAAAGCTTGCTGATTTAAAATATTCCCTGTTTGTAAATGTCTGTATGCACCGTTGGAAACTCATTGTATTCTGACTTAAAAGTACTCCCAAACAATCTGGAAATGTAATCAGTGATAAGTATAATTCTTGGCATTTTAACTCTTCAGGGTTCTGCATCATCTTAATTTTTGCCTGAATTATTTTATATATTTGCTGACTGAATTATTCTATATATATTTGCTGGCATTGTTTTTTTGTTCCTGATCTCTTCTGAAACTGGCTCCCCCCCTATTTCTGTGATGGTGTTAAAGTTTACAAAACTGGTCTAACAATTTTTTTTATCTGATTGCTTCAAGGCTTGCTGCTTTAACATATCCCATTTGTAAATTCCTGCAAACACTGTTAGAAACTACTTGTGTTCTGACTTAGTAGTGCTCTCAAACAATCTGGAAATATAATCAGTGATATATTTAATTCTTGGCCTTTAACTTTTCAGAGTTCTGCAATGTCTTAAATTTTGCGTGAATTATTTTATACATTATCTGACTGAATTATTTTATATATTTTTGAGCATTGTTCTTTTGTTCCTGATCTCATTTGAAACTGCCCCCCCCATTTCTGTGGTGGTGTTAAAGTTACAAAACTGGTTTAACAGGTTTTTTTATCTGATTGCTTCAAGACTTGCTGATTTAAAATAGCCCCTTTTTGTAAATTCCTGCATACATTGTTAGAAACTCCTTCTGTTTCGATTTATGAGTGCCCTCAAACAATCAGGAAATATAATTGGTGATAAGTATAATTCTAGGTTCTTTAACTTTTCAGAAATCTGCATTGTCTTTAATTTTTGTTTGAATTATTTTATATATTTGCTAACTGAACTATTTTATATATTTGTTGGAGTTTTGTTTTTGTTCCTGATCTGTTCTGAAACTTGCCCCTCCCCCTATTTCTGTGGTGGTTTTAAAGTTTAAAAAACTGGTCTAACAGCTTTTTTGTTATCTGATTGCTGCAAGGCTTGCTGATTTAAAATAGCCCTGTTTGTAAATTCCTGCATGCACTGTTAAAAACTCATTGTGTTCTGACTTGAGTGCTCTCAAACAGTCTGGAAGTATAATCAATGATAAGTATAATTCTTGACACTTTAACATTTCAAAGTTCTGCATTGTCTTAATTTTGCCTGAATTATTTTACATATTTGCTGACTGAAATATTTTATATATTTGCTGGCATTTCTTTTCCTGATCTCTTCTGAAACTGCACCCCCTATTTCTGTGGTGGTGTTAAAGTTTTTTAACCTGGTCTAACAGCTTTTTTTATTATCTGATTGCTTCAAAGCTTGCTGATTTAAAATATCCCGTTTGTAAATTCCTGAATACACTGTTAAAAACTACTTGTGTTCTGACCTAAGAGTGCTCTCAAACAATCTGGAAATATAATTGTTGATATGTATTATTCTTGGCACTTTAACTTTTCAGAGTTCTGCATTGTCTTAGTTTTTGCATGAATTATTTTATATATTAGCTAACTGAATTATTTTATACATTTGCTGGGATTGTTTTTTTTTTGTTCCTTCCTGATCTCATCTGAAACTGCCCCCCCCCCCATTTCTGTGGTGGTTTTAAAGTTTACAAAACTGGTCTAACAGCTTTTTTTATCTGATTGCTTCAAAGCTTGCTGATTTAAAATATCCCGTTTGTAAATTCCTGCACACACTGTTAGAAACTACTTGTGTTCTGACTTAAGAGTGCTCTCAAACAATCTGGAAATATAATCAGTGATATGAATAACTCTTGGCACTTTAACTTTTCAGAGTTCTGCATTGTCTTAAATGTTGCATGAATTATTTTATACATTAGCTGACTGAATTATTTAATATATTTTCTGGCATTGTTCTTTTGTTCCTGATCTCATTTGAAACAGCCCCCCTCCATTTCTGTGGTGGTGTTTAAGTTTACAAAACTGGTTTAACAGGTTTTTTATCTGATTGCTTCAAGGCTTGCTGATTTAAAATATTCCCTGTTTGTAAATTTCTGCATATACCATTGGAAACTCATTGTGTTCTGACTTAAGAGTGCTCCCAAACAATCTGGAAATGTAATCGGTGATAAGTATAATTCTTGGCATTTTATCTTTTCAGGGTTCTGCATCATCTTAATTTTTGCCTGAATTATTTAATATATTTGCTGACTGAATTATTCTATATATATTTGCCGGCATTGTTTTTTTGTTCCTGATCTCTTCTTAAACTGGCTCCCCCTATTTCTGTGATCGTGTTAAAGTTTATAAAACTGGTCAAAGAGCTTTTTTGTTATCTGATTGCTGCAAGGCTTGCTGATTTAAAATAGCCCCTGTTTGTAAATTCCTGCATACACAGTTAGAATCTCCTTGTCTTCTGTCTTAAGAGTGCTCTCAAACAATCTGGAAATATAATCGGTGATGAGTATAATTCTTGGGACTTTAACTTTTCAGAATTTTGCATTGTCTTAATTTTTGTTTGAATTGTTTTATATATTTGCTAACTGAATTATTTTATATATTTGCTGGCATTGTGTTTTTGTTTCTGATCTCTTCTGAAACTTGCCCCCCCCCCTATTTTTGTGGTGGTGTTAAAGTTTTAAAAACTGGTCTAAGAGCTTTTTTGTTATCTGATTGCTACAAGGCTTGCAGATTTAAAATAGCCCCTGTTTGTAAATTCCTGCATACACTGTTAGAAACTCATTGTCTTCTGTCTTAAGAGTGCTCTCAAACAATCTGGAAATATAATCAGTGATAAGTATAATTCTTGGCACTTGAACTTTTCAAAGTTCTGCATTGTGTTAAATTTTGCAAGAATTATTTTATACATTTGCTGGCATTGTTTTTTTGTTCCTGATCTCTTCTGAAACTGCACCCCTTGTTTCTGTGGTGGTGTTAATGTTTACTTAACTGGTCTGAACACGTAGATAGAACAAAATCTCACAAAAAACACAGATGTCACAGAAACACTAGGCTTTAATGAAGCTTTCGGGCTCTCAACCCTTCATCAGCATATAACATTGTACATTTTACCACATTTAAATAGAGGAGATAATTAAAATCACATGACCAAACCAACCAATAAAGCATGATAAAAGAGATAAGGAAACATTAAAAGGGAAATACATATATTTCTCACAAATAATATATAAAGGGTTTCCTTAAAAAAATACCATAATAATTTATACCCTAATAATTTACTTAAAACTATTTTATTATGACACTAACCTATTTAATATACTATAAGTTACTCATTTGTCGCTTAACTAGTACAGGTTTAATACTAGTAGTATTATTTAATCCAGGTAAGGTGTCAGCCTGTAACCTTATTATCCATTCTAGCTCTCTTAGTTCTAAAAGGTTATTAACGTCACCCCACCTCATACCCACTTGTATTACACCTATACATCTAAATTTAAAACTGTGTGTATTAAACTCATGTATATGCTTATATAAAGCATTAGTTTGTATTTGTCTATTTATCTCAGATCTATGTTCAATTATACGATCTTTAAGCCTATGTATAGTCTTTCCTACATAGAATGCCTGACATTGCATACAAGTAGCAAGGTAAACTAATTTCATGGTATTACAATTAGCATTACAATAAAACTGAAATTTCTTGTGTGTAACAGGATGCTTAAAGTTACTATCTATTTCTAAAATATCAGCACAACAAGTACAGTTATGACATTTATAAGTCCCTATCTTACTATGTATAGGATTATGTTGTTCCACAAAGTCCTTGTAACATAGCATATTTTTAGGGACAAATTGTTCCTATATGCAAAACTAGGTTTAGGCCCTGATAAAGCACTTAATTCAGGCATAGCCATCAAAATTGGCCAGTTTTTCTGAATTATTCTACATATTTGATTAGAATAGCCTGAGTATGTGGTTATATATCTTAAGGTATTTTCTTTCTTTTTAATAGGTGTGGGTAAAGTATAACTAACATCAGTCATATAATTTATAAATATAGGTTTATAGTCAGTATTTCTACCCTCTGTTATCATTTCAATATTCCTATCAATAATGTTTTCTGCATATCCACTTCTCAAAAATTCTACTTTCATAGTTACTACCTCATTTTGATATACCTGTTCCTCTGTTGTCAGTCTACTCACTCTAATAAACTGTGACTTCATTATACATTTAAATACATGTGGGGGGTGCATACTAGAACTATCTAAATATCTTATTGTATGCACATCCTTTTTATGGACCATAGTATGTATTGTATTATTCTTTTTATACAATTTTACATCCAGAAATACAATCTCATCTGATGAAAAACACATTTTAAATTTGAAAAAATTTGTTGTGTTATTAATATAAATTATAAACAAGTGAAGCTCTTCTATCGTACCATCCCATATAAAAAAACAATCATCTACAAATCCGGCATAACTTTTCACATGTACATTCATTGCATATTTATTACTCAGAATGTATTCCCTCTCCCAATGAAAGAGTACTAAATTCGCAAAAGTGTTTGCCACAGAAGTACCCATGGCAACTCCTGTTAGTTGTTTATATGGGGTACCATCAAAAATAAATATGTTATTAGTTAGTGTTAAATGTAGAAGAAAACATATATTCTCCACCTCACGAGGTTGTTTAGTTGTGTTAGATAATAATAACCTTCTAATAGCCTCTACACCATAGTCAATAGGAATGACCGTAAATAACGATTCTATATCTAAAGTTACAAAAATATAGTCATTGGAAACATTTCTATACCATACATTAAGTTTTTTCAAAAAATGTGAACTATCTTTTACTATACTTTCACATTTAGGTAACAGCTCAGACAATACAGTCTGTAAATATTTAGATATAGTTTCAGTTATCCATCCTTTTCCTGAGACTATAAGTCTCAGTGGTGGTTCTTCCAAAGACTTGTGTATCTTTGGAATTCCATATATTTGTGGAATTTTAGGGCATGGGGTGGAGAAATAATTAAACATATCTATTGAGATGTCATTATTTAACTGCATATCATAAATAGCCATATTCACTTGTGTTATACAATTTTTTACATCAAGAAATGTCATTTCTTTAAAAGTATCAGTATCAGATAAAAAAGCAGTAAACTTATTCATATAATAACTTTTGTCCATTAAAACTATTGCCCCACCTTTGTCAGCTTGTTTAATAATTATGTCTTTTTCTTTCTTTAAATATTTGAGGGCCTTGATATTCTTTATAGGAAAGATTATAATTCCTTTCAGTTATATCCCATTTTGAAAACAGAGATCTTAATTCAAGTTCAACAATGTTTATAAATGCTAAAATAACAGGAGATAATTGAGGAATAAATAGGCTTGATTTTTTACAGACAAAATTACTTTCAGCAGAATTTTTAAATATCAATTTTAACATTAGACTTCTAGCAAAAAGTTTTAAGTCTATAATAGCTCTTACAACATTGTCCATAGCAAAGGGAATAAATTTCAAACCTTTGCTTAGTACTTTAAACTGTTCATTCGAAAGAATAGTTTGTGTTAAGTTTAAAGTGCCTTGCCTTATTACTGCAGTTTCTCTTATCTGCGTGGCGTTTTGTTGCTTTTCTTGGGACTGCTGTACTTCCTCTTCGCCCCTTGAGTTTGAGACAATTCTCCTGCCATGGATGCCAGACTGCTCTCTGTGTGTAATTTTTTCACAGGAACCCTTTCTGGTTGTTGAAGTCGAAAGGGTAAAAAAGCAGAGATTTCAGTCTGCCTCTTTCCCTTTATTTCACGCGATTGCACTGATGTTGTCGGTGTCTTCGGTAAGTCCAGATTCACGTTGCTGAGGTTAATAAAACCTCTACGTTGGTTTCTACTGGTAGCCGACAAGTTTCATTTTCATTAGCTTTCTCAGCTCCACATTGAAGAGGCGTTGCATGTGTGACGCTTGGCGTACCCGCTCGTTGATTGGTCAAATTCTCCTTGGATATACCCGGTAGAGTAAACTCATCTAGACGATCTAACAATTTAGTTGCATCCGTGGAATGTGTGTTATGTTGTGCTTGTTGCATATATTTAGCAGGTTTAGGTGGATATTTAAACTCAGTTCTCGGCCAGGAGAAAATATGGCCGTTTTTATAGTCCTCAATATCTCGTTGTAGTTTACGTTTCTTTTTCATCTCCAGCCTGGTATCTAGTAATTGCATTCTTTCTATAAAGGCTTGATAGATATTGTGTAGAGCATCAGTTTTAAGCATTGATAAAACGTCTTTGTCACATTGTTCTATCTCCTCCATTAGGGTTTTCTCAGTCTCTTCAAAATAATTGTTCATAAGTTTCATATAGCTTGCACTCAATTCTAAGTTAAGCTGCTGCCACTTAACTAAGAGTTCCTCATAGGTATTACCATATGAGGGCATTTTGAGTACACGCAGTCCTCTAGGCACAATACCTAGTTTAAGATAAGCTAAGAAGCTAAGCCTCTGCCATTGCAGCTGCTTATAGCTGCTAACCTTCTTTTCCAGTATATTAATCAACGTAGTTAATTTTGTTGTATCTTCAGCTACCAAAGTCTTTTGAGAATTATCATTAAATAACTGGTTCTGCAATAGCGGATTGTTTACCTTTGTAAGGAGTCTCTTAATAGACAAAGCCATTTTCAGAAGAAATAGAGATAAAAAGGCTGGTTTGGTTTCCTCTTTCAGCGTTATCTGTAGCACTTATATTAGATAAAAATTGTTGAACTGAACACGTAGATAGAACAAAATCTCACCAAAAACACAGTTGTCACAGAAACACTAGGCTTTAATGAAGCTTTCGGGCTCTCAACCCTTCATCAGCATATAACATTGTACATTTTACCACATTTAAATAGAGGAGATAATTAAAATCACATGACCAAACCAACCAATAAAGCATGATAAAAGAAATAAGGAAAACATTAAAAGGTAAATACATATATTTCTCACAAAAAATATATAAAGGGTTTCCTTAAAAAATACCATAATAATGTATACCCTAATAATTTACTTAAAACTATTTTATTATGACACTAACCTATTTAATATACTATAAGTTACTCATTTGTCGCTTAACTAGTACAGGTTTAATACTAGTAGTATTATTTAATCCAGGTAAGGTGTCAGCCTGTAACCTTATTATCCATTCTAGCTCCCTTAGTTCTAAAAGGTTATTAACGCCACCCCCCCCCTCATACCCACTTGTATTACATCTATACATCTAAATTTAAAACTGTGTGTATTAAACTCATGTATATGCTTATATAAAGCATTAGTTTGTATTTGTCTATTTATCTCAGATCTATGTTCAATTATACGATCTTTAAGCCTACGTATAGTCTTTCCTACATAGAATGCCTGACATTGCATACAAGTAGCAAGGTAAACTAATTTCATGGTATTACAATTAGCATTACAATAAAACTGAAATTTCTTGTGTGTAACAGGATGCTTAAAGTTACTATCTATTTCTAAAATATCAGCACAACAAGTACAGTTATGACATTTATAAGTCCCTATCTTACTATGTATAGGATTATGTTGTTCCACAAAGTCCTTGTAACATAGCATATTTTTTAGGGACAAATTGTTCCTATATGCAAAACTAGGTTTAGGCCCTGCTAAAGCACTTAATTCAGGCATAGCCATCAAAATTGGCCAGTTTTTCTGAATTATTCTACATATTTGATTAGAATAGCCTGAGTATGTGGTTATATATCTTAAGGTATTTTCTTTCTTTTTAATAGGTGTGGGTAAAGTATAACTAACATCAGTCATATAATTTATAAATATAGGTTTATAGTCAGTATTTCTACCCTCTGTTATCATTTCAATATTCCTATCAATAATGTTTTCTGCATATCCACTTCTCAAAAATTCTACTTTCATAGTTACTACCTCATTTTGATATACCTGTTCCTCTGTTGTCAGTCTACTCACTCTAATAAACTGTGACTTCATTATACTTTTAAATACATGTGGGGGGTGCATACTAGAACTATCTAAATATATTATTGTATGCACATCCTTTTTATGGACCATAGTATGTATTGTATTATTCTTTTTATACAATTTTACATCCAGAAATACAATCTCATCTGATGAAAAACACATTTTAAATTTGAAAAAAATTGTTGTGTTATTAATATAAGTTATAAACAAGTGAAGCTCTTCTATCGTACCATCCCATATAAAAAAACAATCATCTACAAATCTGGCATAACTTTTCACATGTACATTCATTGCATATTTATTACTCAGAATGTATTCCCTCTCCCAATGAAAGAGTACTAAATTCGCAAAAGTGTTTGCCACAGAAGTACCCATGGCAACTCCTGTTAGTTGTTTATATGGGGTACCATCAAAAATAAATATGTTATTAGTTAGTGTTAAATGTAGAAGAAAACATATATTCTCCACCTCACGAGGTTGTTTAGTTGTGTTAGATAATAATAACCTTCTAATAGCCTCTACACCATAGTCAATAGGAATGACCGTAAATAACGATTCTATATCTAAAGTTACAAAAATATAGTCATTGGAAACATTTCTATACCATATATTAAGTTTTTTCAAAAAATGTGAACTATCTTTTACTATACATTCACATTTAGGTAACAGCTCAGACAATACAGTCTGTAAATATTTAGATATAGTTTCAGTTATCCATCCTTTTCCTGAGACTATAGGTCTCAGTGGTGGTTCTTCCAAAGACTTGTGTATCTTTGGAATTCCATATATTTGTGGAATTTTAGGGCATGGGGTGGAGAAATAATTAAACATATCTATTGAGATGTCATTATTTAACTGCATATCATAAATAGCCATATTCACTTGTGTTATACAATTTTTTACATCAAGAAATGTCATTTTTTTAAAAGTATCAGTATCAGATAAAAAAGCAGTAAACTTATTCATATAATAACTTTTGTCCATTAAAACTATTGCCCCACCTTTGTCAGCTTGTTTAATAATTATGTCTTTTTCTTTCTTTAAATATTTGAGGGCCTGATATTCTTTATAGGAAAGATTATAATACCTTTCAGTTATATCCCATTTTGAAAACAGAGATCTTAATTCAAGTTCAACAATGTTTATAAATGCTAAAATAACAGGAGATAATTGAGGAATAAATAGGCTTGATTTTTTACAGACAAAATTACTTTCAGCAGAATTTTTAAATATCAATTTTAACATTAGACTTCTAGCAAAAAGTTTTAAGTCTATAATAGCTCTTACAACATTGTCCATAGCAAAGGGAATAAATTTCAAACCTTTGCTTAGTACTTTAAACTGTTCATTCGAAAGAATAGTTTGTGTTAAGTTTAAAGTGCCTTGCCTTATTACTGCAGTTTCTCTTATCTGCGTGGCGTTTTGTTGCTTTTCTTGGGACTGCTGTACTTCCTCTTCGCCCCTTGAGTTTGAGACAATTCTCCTGCCATGGATGCCAGACTGCTCTCCGTGTGTAATTTTTTCACAGGAACCCTTTCTGGTTGTTGAAGTCGAAAGGGTAAAAAAGCAGAGATTTCAGTCTGCCTCTTTCCCTTTATTTCATGCGATTGCACTGATGTTGTCAGTGTCTTCGGTAAGTCCAGATTCACATTTTCAGTTGCTGAGGTTAATAAAACCTCTACGTTGGTTTCTACTGGTAGCCGACAAGTTTCATTTTCATTAGCTTTCTCAGCTCCACATTGAAGAGGCGTTGCATGTGTGACGCTTGGCGTACCCGCTCGTTGATTGGTCAAATTCTCCTTGGATATACCCGGTAGAGTAAACTCGTCTAGACGATCTAACAATTTAGTTGCATCCGTGGAATGTGTGTTACGTTGTGCTTGTTGCATATATTTAGCAGGTTTAGGTGGATATTTAAACTCAGTTCTTGGCCAGGAGAAAATATGGCCGTTTTTATAGTCCTCAATATCTCGTTGTAGTTTACGTTTCTTTTTCATCTCCAGCCTGGTATCTAGTAATTGCATTCTTTCTATAAAGGCTTGATAGATATTGTGTAGAGCATCAGTTTTAAGCATTGATAAAACGTCTTTGTCACATTGTTCTATCTCCTCCATTAGGGTTTTCTCAGTCTCTTCAAAATAATTGTTCATAAGTTTCATATAGCTTGCACTCAATTCTAAGTTAAGCTGCTGCCACTTAACTAAGAGTTCCTCATAGGTATTACCATATGAGGGCATTTTGAGTACACGCAGTCCTCTAGGCACAATACCTAGTTCAAGATAAGCTAAGAAGCTAAGCCTCTGCCATTGCAGCTGCTTATAGCTGCTAACCTTCTTTTCCAGTATATTAATCAACGTAGTTAATTTTGTTGTATCTTCAGCTACCAAAGTCTTTTGAGAATTATCATTAGATAACTGGTTCTGCAATAGCGGATTGTTTACCTTTGTAAGGAGTCTCTTAATAGACAAAGCCATTTTCAGAAGAAATAGAGATAAAAAGGCTGGTTTGGTTTCCTCTTTCAGCGTTATCTGTAGCACTTATATTAGATAAAAATTGTTGAACTGAACACGTAGATAGAACAAAATCTCACCAAAAACACAGTTGTCACAGAAACACTAGGCTTTAATGAAGCTTTCGGGCTCTCAACCCTTCATCAGCATATAACATTGTACATTTTACCACATTTAAATAGAGGAGATAATTAAAATCACATGACCAAACCAACCAATAAAGCATGATAAAAGAAAAAAGGATTTTTATCTAATATAAGTACTTAACTGGTCTAACAGGTTTTTTTATCTGATCACTTCAAGGCTTGCTGATTTAACATATCCCGTTTGTAAATTCCTGCACACACTGTTAGAACCTACTTGTGGTCTGACATAAGAGTGCTCTCAAACAATCTGGAAATATAATCGGTGATATGTATAATTCTTGGCACTTTAAGTTCTCCATTGTCTTAAATTTTGCAAGAATTATTTTATACATTAGCTGACGGAATTATTTTATATATTTTCTGGTATTGTTTTTTTTGTTCCTGATCTCATCTGAAACTGCCCCCCCCCCATTTCTGTAGTGGTGTTAAAGTTTACAAAACTGGTCTAACAACTTTTTTTATCTGATTGCTTCAAGGCTTGCTGCTTTAAAATATCCCATTTGTAAATTCCTGCACACACTGTTAGAAACTACTTGTGTTCTGACTTAATAGTGCTCTCAAACAATCTGGAAATATAATCAGTAATATATTTAATTCTTGGCATTTTAACTTTTCAGCGTTCTGCAATGTCTTAAAATTTGCACAAATTATGTTATACATTAGCTGACTGAATTATTTTATATATTTTTCCTTTGTTCCTGATCTCATTTGAAACTGCCACCCCCATTTCTGTAGTGGTGTTAAATTTACAAAACTGGTTTAACAGTTTTTTTATCTGATTGCTTCAGGGCTTGCTGATTTAAAATAGCCCCTTTTTGTAAATCCCTGCATACATTGTTAGAAACTTCTTCTGTTTTGACTTATGAGTGCCCTCAAACAATCAGGAAATATAACCGGTGATAAGTATAATTCTTGGTTCTTTAACTTTTCAGAAATCTGCATTGTCTTTAATTTTTGTTTGAATTATTTAATACATTTTCTGACTGAATTATTTTATATATTTCCTGGCATTGTGTTTTTGTTCCTGATCTCTTCTGAAACGTGCCCCCCCCTATTTCTGTGGTGGTGTTAAAGTTTATAAAACTGGTCTGACAGCTTTTTTGCTATCTGATTGCTTCAAGGCTTGCTGATTTAAAATAGCCACTGTTTGTAAATTCCTGCATACACTGTTAGAAACTCCTTGTGTTCTGACTTAAGAGTGCTCTCAAACAATCAGAAAATAGAATCAGTGATAAATATAATTCTTGGCACTTTAATTTTTCAGAGGTCTTTATTGTCTTAATTTTTGCCTGAATTATTTTATATATTTGCTGCCTGAATAATTTTATATATTGGTTGGCATTGTTTTTTTATTCCTGATATCTTCGGAAACTGTTCCCGCACCCCCCCCCCATTTCTGTCATGGTGTTAAAGTTTATAAACCTGGTCTAACAGCTTTTTTGTTATCTGATTGCTTCAAAGCTTGCTGATTTAAAATATCCCCTGTTTGTAAATTCCTGCATACACTGTTAGAAACTTCTTGTGTTTTGACTTTAGAGTGGTCTCAAAAAATCTACAAGTAAAATCAGTGATAAGTATAATTCTTGGCACTTTACCTTTTCAGAGCTCTGCATTGTCTCAATTTTTGATTGAATTATTTTATACATTAGCTGAATGAATTATTTTATATATTTGCTGGCATTGTTTTTTGTTCCTGATCTCATCTGAATCTGCACTCTCCCCATTTCTGAGGTGGTGTTAAAGTTTAAAAATTGGTCTAACAGCTTTTTTTATTTGATTGCTTCAAGGCTTGCTGATTTTAAATAGCCCCTGTTTCTAAATTCCTGCATACACTGTTAGAAACTCCTTCTGTTCTGACTTGAGTGCTTTCAAACAATCTAGAAATATAGTTGGTAATAAATATAATTCTTAGCACTTTAACTTTTCAGAGTTCTGCATTGTCTTAATTTTTGCCTGAATTATTTTATATATTTGCTGACTGAATTATTTTATATATTTGCTGGCATTGCTTTTTGTTCCTGATCTCTTCTGAAACTGGTCCCCCATTTCTGTGGTGGTGTTAAAGTTTATAAAACTGGTCTAACAGCTCTTCTGTTATCTGATTGTTTCAAAGATAGCTGATTTAAAATAGCCCCTGCTTGTAAATTCCTGCATACACTGTTAGAAACTATTTGTGTTCTGACTTGAGTGCTCTCAAACAATCTGGAAATATAATTGGTGATATGTATAATTCTTGGCACTTTAACTTTTCAGATTTCTGCATTGTCTTAGTTTTGGCATGAATTATTTTATACATTAGCTAACTGAATTATTTTATACATTTGCTGGCATTGTTTTTTTGTTCCTGATCTCATCTGAAATTGCCCCCCCCCCCCCATTTCTGTGGTGGTGTAAAAGTTTACAAAACTGGTTTAACAGGTTTTTTTATCTGATTGCTTCAAGGCTTGCTGATTTAAAATATTCCCTGTTTGTAAATGTCTGTATGCACTGTTGGAAACTCATTGTGTTCTGACTTAAAAGTGCTCCCAAACAATCTGGAAATGTAATCAGTGATAAGTATAATTCTTGGCATTTTAACTTTTCAGGGTTCTGCATCACCTTAATTTTTGCCTAAATTATTTTATACGTTTGCTGACTGAATTATTCTATATATATTTGCTGGCATTGTTTTTTTGTTCCTGATATCTTCTGAAAATTGCCCCCCCCTATTTTTGTGGTGGTGTTAAAGTTTATAAAACTGGTCTAACAGCATTTTTGTTATTTGCTTCAAGGCTTGCTGATTTAAAATAGCCCCTGTTTGTAAATTCCTGCATACACTGTTAGAAACTCCTTGTGTTTTGACTTATGAGTGTTCTCAAACAATCTGGAAATATAATCGGTGATAAGTACAATTATTGGTACTTTAACGTTTCAGAATTCTGCATTGTCTTAATTTTTGTTTGAATTGTTTTATATATTTGCTAACTGAATTATTTTATATATTTGCTGGCATTGTGTTTTTGTTTCTGATCTCTTTTGAAACTTGTCCTCCCCTATTTCTGTGGTGGTGTTAAAGTTTAAAAAACTGGTCTAACAGCTTTTTTGTTATCTGATTGCTTCAAGTCTTGATGATTTAAAATAGCCCCTGTTTGTAAATTTCTGCATACACTGTTAGAAACTACTTCTGTTTTGACTTATTAGTGTTCTCAAACAATCTGGAAATATAATCTGTGATGAGTACAATTCTTGGTACTTTAACATTTCAGAATTCTGCATTGTCTTAATTTTTGTTTGGATTGTTTTATATATTTGCTAACTGAATTATTTTATATATTTGCTGGCATTGTGTTTTTGTTTCTGATCTCTTCTGAAACTTGTCCCCCCATTTCTGTGGTGGTGTTAAAGTTTATAAAACTGGTCTAACAGCATTTTTGTTATTTGCTTCAAGGCTTGCTGATTTAAAATAGCCCGTGTTTGTAAATTTCTACATACACTGTTAGAAATTCCTTGTGTTTTGACTTAAGAGTGCTCTCAAACAATCTGGATATATAATCAGTGATAAGTATACTTCTTGGCACTTTAACTTTTCAGAGTTTTTCATTGTCTTATTTTTTGTCTGAATTATTTTATCTATTTGCTGACTGAATCATTTTATATATTTGCTGGCATTGTTTTTTGTTCCTGATCTCTTCTGAAACTGGTCCCCCCATTTCTGTGATGGTGTTAAAGTTTATAAAACTGGTATAACAGCTCTTCTGTTATCTGATTGCTTCAAAGATAGCTGATTTAAAATAGCCCCTGTTTGTAAATTCCAGCATACACTGTTAGAAACTCCTTGTGTTCTGACTTTATAGTGGTCTCAAACAATCTGAAAGTAAAATCAGTGATAAGTATAATTCTTGGCACTTTACCTTTTCAGAGTTCTGCATTGTCTCAATTTTTTGCTTGAATTATTTTATATATTTGCTGACTGAATAATTTTTTATATTTGCTGGCCTGTCTTTTTGTTTCTGATCTCTTCTGAAACTGGTCCTCCCCTATTTCTGTGGTGGTGTTAAAGTTTAAAAAACTGGTCTAACAGCTTTTTTGTTATCTGATTGCTGCAAGGCTTGCTGATGTAAAATAGCTCCTGTTTGTACATTCCTGGATACACTGTTAGAAACTACTTGTGTTCTGACTTAAGAGTGCTCTCAAACAATCTGGAAATATAATTGGTGATATGTATAATTTTTGGCACTTTAACTTTTCAGAGTTCTGTATTGTCTTAGTTTTGGCATGAATTATTTTATACATTAGCTAACTGAATTATTTTATACATTTGCTGGCATTGTTTTTTTGTTCCTGATCTCATCTGAAATTGCCCCCCGCCCATTTCTGTGGTGGTGTAAAAGTTTACAAAACTGGTTTAACAGGTTTTTTTATCTGATTGCTTCAAGGCTTGCTGATTTAAAATATTCCCTGTTTGTAAATGTCTGTATGCACTGTTGGAAACTCATTGTGTTCTGACTTAAAAGTGCTCCCAAACAATCTGGAAATGTAATCAGTGATAAGTATAATTCTTGGCATTTTAACTTTTCAGGGTTCTGCATCACCTTAATTTTTGCCTAAATTATTTTATACGTTTGCTGACTGAATTATTCTATATATATTTGCTGGCATTGTTTTTTTGTTCCTGATATCTTCTGAAAATTGCCCCCCCCTATTTTTGTGGTGGTGTTAAAGTTTATAAAACTGGTCTAACAGCATTTTTGTTATTTGCTTCAAGGCTTGCTGATTTAAAATAGCCCCTGTTTGTAAATTCCTGCATACACTGTTAGAAACTCCTTGTGTTTTGACTTATGAGTGTTCTCAAACAATCTGGAAATATAATCGGTGATAAGTACAATTATTGGTACTTTAACGTTTCAGAATTCTGCATTGTCTTAATTTTTGTTTGAATTGTTTTATATATTTGCTAACTGAATTATTTTATATATTTGCTGGCATTGTGTTTTTGTTTCTGATCTCTACTGAAACTTATCCCCCTCTATTTCTGTGGTGGTGTTAAAGTTTAAAAAGCTGGTCTAAGAGCTTTTTTGTTATCTGATTGTTGCAAGGCTTGCTGATTTAAAATAGCCCCTGTTTGTAAATTCCTGTATACACTGTTAGAAACTCCTTGTCTTCTGTCTTAAGAGTGCTCTCAAACAATCTGGAAATATAATCAGTGATAAGTATAATTCTTGGCACTTGAACTTTTCAAAGTTCTGCATTGTCTTTATTTTTGCATGAATTATTTTACATATTTGCTGACTGAATTATTTTATATATTTGCTGGCATTGTTTTTTTTTGTTCCTGATCTCTTCTGAAACTGCACCCCCTGTTTCTGTGGTGGTAAAGTTTACATAACTGGTCTAACAGCTTTTTTTATCTGGTCGCTTCAAGGCTTGCTGATTTAAAATATCCCGTTTATAAATTCCTGCACACACTGTTAGAAACTACTTGTGGTCTGACTTAAGAGTGCTCTCAAACAATCTGGAAATATAATTGGTGATATGTATAATTTTTGGCACTTTAACTTTTCAAAGTTCTCCATTGTCTTAAATTAGCTGACTGAATTATTTTATATATTTTCTGATATTTTTTTTTTGTTCCTGATCTCATTTGAAACTGCCCCCCCCCCATTTCTGTGGAGGTGTTAAAGTTTACAAAACTGGTCTAACAACTTTTTTTATCTGATTGCTTTAAGGCTTGCTGCTTTAAAATAACTCATTTGTAAATTCCTGCACACACTGTTAGAAACTACTCATGTTCCGACTTAATAGTGCTCTAAAACAATCTGGAAATATAATTGGTGATATATTTAATTCTTGGCACTTTAACTTTTCAGAGTTCTGCAATGTCTTAAATTTTGCATGAATTATGTTATACATTAGCTGACTGAATTATTTTATATATTTTCGGGCATTGTTCTTTTGTTCCTGATCTCATTTGGAACTGCCCCCCCCCCCATTTCTGTGGTGGTGTTAAAGTTTACAAAACTGGTTTAACAGGTTTTTTTTATCTGATTGCTTCAAGGCTTGCTGATTTAAAATAGCCCCTTTTTTAAATTCATGCATACATTGTTAGAAACTCCTTCTGTTTTGACTTATGAGTGCTCTCAAAAAATCAGGAAATATAATCGGTGATAAGTATAATTTTTGGTTCTTTAACTTTACAGAAATCTGCATTGTCTTTAATTTTTGTTTGACTTATTTGATATATTTTCTGACTGAATTATTTTATATATTTGCTGGCATTGTGTTTTTGTTCCTGATCTGTTCTGAAACTTGTCCCCCCCTCCCCATTTCTGTGGTGGTGTTAAACTTTATAAAACTGGTCTAACAGCTTTTTTGTTATCTGATTGCTTCAAGGCTTGCTGATTTAAAATAGCCACTGTTTGTAAATTCCTACATACACAGTTAGAAACTCCTTGTGTTCTGACTTAAGAGTTCTCTCAAACAATCATAAAACAGAATCAGTGATAAATATAATTCTTGGCACTTTAACTTTTCAGAGGTCTTTGTTGTCTTAATTTTTGCCTGAATTATTTTATTATCATTTTATTTCAGAAATCTGCATTGTCTTTAATTTTTGTTTGAATTATTTGATATATTTTCTGACTGAATTATTTTATATATTTGCTGGCATTGTGTTTTTGTTCCTGATTTCCTCTGAAACTTGCCCCCCCCCCCTTTTTCTGTGGTGGTGTTAAACTTTATAAAACTGGTCTAACAGCTTTTTTTGTTATCTGATTGCTTCAAGGCTTGCTGATTTAAAATAGCCACTGTTTGTAAATTCCTACATACACAGTTAGAAACTCCTTGTGTTCTGACTTAAGAGTTCTCTCAAACAATCATAAAACAGAATCAGTGATAAATATAATTCTTGGCACTTTAACATTTCAGAGGTCTTTGTTGTCTTAATTTTTGCCTGAATTATGTTATATATTTGCTGACTGAATAATTTTATATATTGGTTGGCATTGTTTTTTTGTTCCTGATATCTTCTGAAACTGTTCCCCCACCCCCCATTTATGTGGTGGTGTTAAAGTTTATAAACCTGGTCTAACAGCTTTTTTGTTATCTGATTGCTTCAAAGTTTGCTGATTTAAAATATCCCCTGTTTGTAAATTCCTGCATACATTGTTAGACACTCCTTGTGTTCTGATTTTAGAGTGGTCTCAAAAAATCTGCAAGTAAAATCAGTGCTAAGTGTAATTCTTGGCACTTTACTTTTTCAGAGTTCTGCATTGTCTCAATTTCTGATTTAATTATTTTATATATTTGCTGACTGAATTATTTTATATATTTGCTGGCATTTTTTTTTGTTTGTTTGTTTCTGATCTCATCTGAAACTGGTCCTCCACTATTTCTGTGGTGGTGTTAAAGTTTAAAAAACTGGTCTAATAGCTTATTGTTATCTGATTGCTGCAAGGCTTGCTGATTTGAAATAGCCCCTGTTTGTAAATTCCTGCATACACTGTAAGAAACTCCTTGTCTTCTTACTTGAGTGCTCTGAAACAATCTGGAAAAATAATCGGTGATATGTATAATTCTTGGCATTTTAACTTTTCAGACTTTGTCATTGTCTTAATTTTGCATGAATTGTTTTATACATTAGCTGACTGAATTATTTTATATATTTGCTGGCATTGTTTTTGGTTCCTGATCTCATCTGAATCCCCCCCCCCCATTTCTGTGGTGGTGTTAAAGTTTACAAAACTGGTCTAACAGCTTTTTTTAATCTGATTGCTTCAAGGCTTGCTGATTTAAAATAGCCCCTGTTTTTAAATTCTTGCATACACTTTTAGAAACTCCTTCTGTTCTGACTTGAGTGCTTTCAAACAATCTCGAAATATAGTTGGTAATAAGTATAATTCTTAGCACTTTAACTTTTCAGAGTTCTGCATTATCTTAATTTTTGCCTGAATATTTTATATATTTGCTAACTGAATTATTTTATATATTTGCTGGCATTGTTTTTTGTTCCTGATCTCTTGTGAAACTGGTCCCCCGATTTCTGTGGTGGTGTTAAAGTTTATAAAACTGGTCTAACAGCTCTTCTGTTATCTGATAGCTTCAAAGATAGCTGATTTAAAATAGCCCCTGCTTGTAAATTCCTGCATACACTGTTAGCAACTCCTTGTTTTCTGACTTTAGAGTGGTCTCAAATGATCTGCAAGTAAAATCAGTGATAGGTATAATTCTTGCCACTTTACCTTTTCAGATTTCTGCTTTGTCTCAATTTTTGCATGAATTATTTTATATATTTTCTGACTGAATTATTTTATATATTTGCTGGCATGTCTTTTAGTTTCTGATCTCTTCTAAAACTCATCTTCCCCTATTTCTGTGGTGGTGTTAGTTTAAAAAACTGGTCTAACAGCTTTTTTTATTATCTGATTGCTGCAAGGCTTGCTGATGTAAAATATCTCCTGTTTGTAAATCCCTGCATACATTGTTAGAAACTTAATGTGTTCTGACTTAAGAGTGCTCTCAAACAATCTGGAAATATAATTGGTGATGTGTATAATTCTTGGCACTTTAACTTTTCAGAGTTCTGCATTGTCTTAGTTATTGCATGAATTATTTTATACATTAGCTAACTGAATTATTTTATACATTTGCTGGCATTGTTTCTTTGTTCCTGATCTCATCTGAAATTGCCCACCCCCCATTTCTGTGGTGGTGTAAAAGTTTACAAAAATGGTTTAACAGGTTTTTTATCTGATTGCTTCAAGGCTTACTGATTTAAAATATTCCATTTTTGTAAATTCCTGCATACACTGTTAGAAACTCCTTCTGTTTTAACTTATGAGTGCTCTCATACAGTATGGAAATATAATCGGTGATAAGTACAATTCTTGGCACTTTACCTATTCAGAAATCTGCATTGTCTTAATTTTTGTTTGAATTATTTTATATATTTGCTGACTGAATTAGTTTATATATTTGTTGGCATTGTGTTTTTGTTCCTCATCTCTTCTGAAACTTGCCCCCCCTCCTATTTCTGTGTTGGTGTTAAAGTTTATAAAACTGGTCTAACAGCTTTTTTGTTATCTGATTGCTTCAAGGCTTGCTGATTTAAAATACCCCCTGCTTGTATATTCCTGCATACACTGTTACAAACTCCTTCTGATTTGACTTATGAGTGTTCTCAAACAATCTGGAAATATAATAGGTGATAAGTATAATTCTTGGTACTTTAACTTTTCAGAATTCTGCATTGTCTTAATTTTTGTTTGAATTGTTTTATATATTTGCTAACTGAATTATTGTATACATTTAATGGCATTGTGTTTTTGTTCCTGATCTCTTCTGAAACTTGCCCCCCCCCCATTTCTGTGGTGGTGTTAAAGTTTATAAAACCGGTCTAACAGCTTTTTTGTTATCTGATTGCTTCAAGGCTTGCTAATTTAAAATAGTCGCAGTTTGTAAATTCCTGCATACACTGTTAGAAACTCATTGTGTTCTGATTTAAGACTGCTCTCAAACAATCTGGAAATATAATCAGTAATAAGTATAATTCTTGGCACTTTACGTTTTCAGAGTTCTGCATTGTATCAATTTTTGCTTGAATTATTTTATATACTTGCTGGCATTTTTTTTGTTCCTGATCTCTTCTGAAACTGCACCCCCTATTTGTGTGGTGGTGTTAAAGTTTTTTAACCTGGTCTAACAGATTTTTTATTATCTGATTGCTTCAAAGCTTGCTGATTTAAAATATCCTCTGTTTGTAAATTCCTGCATACACTGTTAGAAACTACTTGTGTTCTGACTTAAGAGTGCTCTCAAACAATTTGGAAATATAATTGGGGATATGTATAATTCTTGGCACTTTACCTTTTCAGAGTTCTGCATTGTCTTAGTTTTTGCATTAATTATTTTATACATTAGCTAACTGAATTATTTTATATATTTTCTGGCATTGTTCTTTTGTTCCTGATCTCATTTGAAATAGCCCCCCCCCCCATTTCTGTGGTGGTGTTAAAGTTTACAAAACTGGTTTAACAGGTTTTTTTTTATCTGAATGCTTCAAGGCTTGCTGGTTTAAAATATTCCCTTTTTGTAAATTCCTGCATGCACTGTTAGAAACTCCTTCTGTTTTAACTTATGAGTGCTCTCATACAGTCTGGAAATATAATCAGTGATAACTACAATTTTTGGCACTTTACCTATTCAGAAATCTGCATTGTCTTAATTTTGGTTTGAATTATTTTATATATTTGCTGACTGAATTATTTTATACATTTGCTGGCATTGTGATTTTGTTCCTCATCTCTTCTGAAACATGCCCCCCCTCCTATTTCTGTGTTGGTGTTAAAGTTTATAAAACTGGTCTAACAGTTTTTTTGTTATCTGATTGCTTCAAGGCTTGCTGATTTAAAATATCCCCTGTTTGTAAAGTCTTGCATACACTGTTAGAAACTACTTGTGTTCTGACTTGAGTGCTTTCAAACAATCTGGAAATATAATCAGTGATATGTATAATTCTTGGCACTTTAACTTTTCAGAGTTCTGCATTGTCTTAGTTTTTGCATGAATTATTTTATACATTAGCTAACTGAATTATTTTATACATTTGCTGGCATTGTTTTTTTGTTTGTTCCTGATTTCATCTGAAACTGCCCCCCCCCCATTTCTGTGGTGGTGATAAAGTTTACAAAACTGGTCTAACAGCTTTTTTTATCTGATTGCTTCAAGGCTTGCTGACTTAAAATATCCCGTTTGTCAATTCCTGCACACACTGTTAGAAATTACTTGTGTTCTGACTTAAGAGTGCTCTCAAACAATCTGGAAATATAATCAGTGATATGTATAATTCTTAGCACTTTAACTTTTCAGAGTTCTGCATTGTCTTAAATTTTGCATGAATTATTTTATACATTAGCTGAGTGAATTATTTTATATATTTTCTGGCATTGTTCTTATGTTCCTGATCTTATTTGAAACAGCCTCCCCCCATTTCTGTGGTGGAGTTAAAGTTTACAAAACTGGTTTAACAGTTTTTTTATCTGATTGCTTCAAGGCTTGCTGATTTAAAATATTCCCCGTTTGTAAATTTCTGCATGTACCATTGGAAACTCACTGTGTTCTGACTTAAGAGTGCTCCCAAACAATCTGGAAATGTAATTGGTGATAAGTATAATTCTTGGCATTTTAACTTTTCAGGGTTCTGCATCATCTTAATTTTTGCCTGAATTATTTTATATATTTGCTGACTGAATTATTCTATATATATTTACTGGCATTATTTTTTTTTTTTGATCTCTTCTGAAACTGGCTCCCCCTATTCCTGTGATGGTGTTAAAGTTTATAAACCTGGTCTAACAGCTTTTTTGTTATCTGATTGCTTCAAGGCTTGCTGATTTAAAATATCCCATTTGTAAATTCCTGCACACACTGTTAGAAACTACTTGTGTTCTGAAAGAAGAGTGCTCTCAAACAATCTGGAAATATAATTGGTGATATGTATAATTCTTGGCACTTTAACTTTTCTGAGTTCTGCATTGTCTTAATTTTTGCCTGAATTATTTTAAATATTTGCTGACTGAATTATTTTATATATTTTCTGTCATTGTTCTTTTGTTCCTGATCTCACTTTGAAACTGCCACCCCCCCCCCCGTTTCTGTGGTGGTGTTAAAGTTTACAAAACTGGTTTTAACATTTTTTTATCTGATTGCTTCAAGGCTTGCTGATTTAAAATATTCCCTGTTTGTAAATGTCTGTATGCACCGTTGGAAACTCATTGTATTCTGACTTAAAAGTACTCCCAAACAATCTGGAAATGTAATCAGTGATAAGTATAATTCTTGGAATTTTAACTCTTCAGGGTTCTGCATCATCTTAATTTTTACCTGAATTATTTTATATATTTGCTGACTGAATTATTCTATATATATTTGCTGGCATTGTTTTTTTGTACCTGATCTCTTCTGAAACTGCCCCCCCCTATTTCTGTGATGGTGTTAAAGTTTACAAAACTGGTCTAACAATTTTTTTTATCTGATTGCTTCAAGGCTTGCTGCTTTAACATATCCCATTTGTAAATTCCTGCAAACACTGTTAGAAACTACTTGTGTTCTGACTTAGTAGTGCTCTCAAACAATCTGGAAATATAATCGGTGGTATATTTAATTCTTGGCCTTTAACTTTTCAGAGTTCTGCAATGTCTTAAATTTTGCGTGAATTATTTTATACATTATCTGACTGAATTATTTTATATATTTTTGGGCATTGTTCTTTTGTTCCTGATCTACGGTTTAACCGTTTTTTTTATCTGATTGCTTCAAGACTTGCTGATTTAAAATAGCCCCTTTTTGTAAATTCCTGCATACATTGTTAGAAACTCCTTCTGTTTCGATTTATGAGTGCCCTCAAACAATCAGGAAATATAATTGGTGATAAGTATAATTCTTGGTTCTTTAACTTTTCAGAAATCTGCATTGTCTTTAATTTTTGTTTGAATTATTTTATTTATTTGCTAACTGAACAATTTTATATATTTGTTGGAGTTTTGTTTTTGTTCCTGATCTCTTCTGAAACTTGCCCCTCCCCCTATTTCTGTGGTGGTGTTAAAGTTTATAAAACTGGTCTAACAGCTTTTTTATCTGATTGCTTCAAGGCTTGCTGATTTAAAATAGCCCCTATTTGTAAATTCCTGCATACACTGTTTGAAACTCCCTGTGTTCTGACTTAAGAGTGCTCTCAAACAATCTGGAAATATAATCAGTGATAAGTATAATTCTTGGCACTTTACCTTTTCAGAGTTCTGCATTGTCTCAATTTTTGCTTGATTGATTTTATATATTTGCTAACTGAATTATTTTATATATTTGCTGGCATGTTTTTTTGTTTTTTTGTTTCTGATATCTTCTGAAACTTGTCCTCCCCTATTTCTGTGGTGGTGTTAAAGTTTAAAAAACTGGTCTAACAGCTTTTTTGTTATCTGATTGCTGCAATGCTTGCTGATTTAAAATAGCCCTGTTTGTAAATTCCTGCATGCACTGTTAAAAACTCATTGTGTTCTGACTTGAGTGCTCTCAAACAGTCTGGAAGTATAATCAATGATAAGTATAATTCTTGACACTTTAACATTTCAAAGTTCTGCATTGTCTTAATTTTGCCTGAATTATTTTACATATTTGCTGACTGAAATATTTTATATATTTGCTGGCATTTCTTTTCCTGATCTCTTCTGAAACTGCACCCCCTATTTCTGTGGTGGTGTTAAAGTTTTTTAACCTGGTCTAACAGCTATTTTTATTATCTGATTGCTTCAAAGCTTGCTGATTTAAAATATCCCGCTTGTAAATTCCTGCATACACTGTTAAAAACTACTTGTGTTCTGACCTAAGAGTGCTCTCAAACAATCTGGAAATATAATTGTTGATATGTATTATTCTTGGCACTTTAACTTTTCAGAGTTCTGCATTGTCTTAGTTTTTGCATGAATTATTTTATATATTAGCTAACTGAATTATTTTATACATTTGCTGGGATTGTTTTTTTTTTTTTTTTGTTCCTTCCTGATCTCATCTGAAACTGCCCCCCCCCCCCCATTTCTGTGGTGGTTTTAAAGTTTACAAAACTGGTCTAACTGCTTTTTTTATCTGATTGCTTCAAAGCTTGCTGATTTAAAATATCCCGTTTGTAAATTCCTGCACACACTGTTAGAAACTACTTGTGTTCTGACTTAAGAGTGCTCTCAAACAATCTGGAAATATAATCAGTGATATGAATAACTCTTGGCACTTTAACTTTTCAGAGTTCTGCATTGTCTTAAATGTTGCATGAATTATTTTATACATTAGCTGACTGAATTATTTAATATATTTTCTGGCATTGTTCTTTTGTTCCTGATCTCATTTGAAACAGCCCCCCTCCATTTCTGTGGTGGTGTTTAAGTTTACAAAACTGGTTTAACAGGTTTTTTATCTGATTGCTTCAAGGCTTGCTGATTTAAAATATTCCCTGTTTGTAAATTTCTGCATATACCATTGGAAACTCATTGTGTTCTGACTTAAGAGTGCTCCCAAACAATCTGGAAATGTAATCGGTGATAAGTATAATTCTTGGCATTTTATCTTTTCAGGGTTCTGCATCATCTTAATTTTTGCCTGAATTATTTTATATATTTGCTGACTGAATTATTCTATATATATATTTGCCGGCATTGTTTTTTTGTTCCTGATCTCTTTTTAAACTGGCTCCCCCTATTTCTGTAATCGTGTTAAAGTTTATAAAACTGGTCTAAGAGCTTTTTTGTTATCTGATTGCTGCAAGGCTTGCTGATTTAAAATAGCCCCTGTTTGTAAATTCCTGCATACACAGTTAAAATCTCCTTGTCTTCTGTCTTAGGAGTTCTCTCAAGCAATCTGGAAATATAATCGGTGATGAGTATAATTCTTGGGACTTTAACTTTTCAGAATTCTGCATTGTCTTAATTTTTGTTTGAATTGTTTTATATATTTGCTAACTGAATTATTTTATATATTTGCTGGCATTGTGTTTTTGTTTCTGATCTCTTCTGAAACTTGTCCCCCCCCCCTATTTTTGTGGTGGTGTTAAAGTTTTAAAAACTGGTCTAAGAGCTTTTTTGTTATCTGATTGCTACAAGGCTTGCTGATTTAAAATAGCCCCTGTTTGTAAATTCTTGCATACACTGTTAGAAACTCATTGTCTTCTGTCTTAAGAGTGCTCTTAAACAATCTGGAAATATAATCAGTGATAAGTATAATTCTTGGCACTTGAACTTTTCAAAGTTCTGCATTGTCTTAAATTTTGCAAGAATTATTTTATACATTTGCTGGCATTGTTTTTTTTGTTCCTCATCTCTTCTGAAACTGCACCCCCTGTTTCTGTGGTGGTGTTAATGTTTACTTAACTGGTCTAACAGTTTTTTTTATCTGATCACTTCAAGGCTTGCTGATTTAACATATCCCGTTTGTAAATTCCTGCACACACTGTTAGAAACTACTTGTGGTCTGACATAAGAGTGCTCTCAAACAATCTGGAAATATAATCAGTGATATGTATAATTCTTGGCACTTTAAAATTTCAAAGTTCTTCATTGTCTTAAATTTTGCAAGAATTATTTTATACATTAGCTGACGGAATTATTTTATATATTTTCTGGTATTGTTTTTTTTTGTTCCTGATCTCATCTGAAACTGCCCCCCCCCCCATTTCTGTAGTGGTGTTAAAGTTTACAAAACTGGTCTAACAACTTTTTTTATCTGATTGCTTCAAGGCTTGCCGCTTTAACATATCCCATTTGTAAATTCCTGCACACACTGTTAGAAACTACTTGTGTTCTGACTTAATAGTGCTCTCAAACAATCTGGAAATATAATCGGTGATATATTTAATTCTTGGCACTTTAACTTTTCAGAGTTCTGCAATGTCTTAAAATTTGCACAAATTATGTTATACATTAGCTGACTGAATTATTTTATATATTTTTCCTTTGTTCCTGATCTCATTTGAAACTGCCACCCCCATTTCTGTGGTGGTGTTAAATTTACAAAACTGGTTTAACAGTTTTTTTATCTGATTGCTTCAGGGCTTGCTGATTTAAAATAGCCCCTTTTTGTAAATCCCTGCATACATTGTTAGAAACTCCTTCTGTTTTGACTTATGAGTGCCCTCAAACAATCAGGAAATATAACCAGTGATAAGTATAATTCTTGGTTCTTTAACTTTTCAGAAATCTGCATTGTCTTTAATTTTTGTTTGAATTATTTAATACATTTTCTGACTGAATTATTTTATATATTTGCTGGCATTGTGTTTTTGTTCCTGATCTATTCTGAAATGTGTCCCCCCTATTTCTGTGGTGGTGTTAAAGTTTATAAAACTGGTCTGACAGCTTTTTTGTTATCTGATTGCTTCAAGGCTTGTTGATTTAAAATAGCCACTATTTGTAAATTCCTGCATACACTGTTAGAAACTCCTTGTGTTCTGACTTAAGAGTGCTCTCAAACAATCAGAAAATAGAATCAGTGATAAATATAATTCTTGGCACTTTAATTTTTCAGAGGTCTTTATTGTCTTAATTTTTCCTGAATTATTTTATATATTTGCTGCCTGAATAATTTTATTTATTGGTTGGCATTGTTTTTTTATTCCTGATATCTTCGGAAACTGTTCCCACCCCCTCACCCCCATTTCTGTCGTGGTGTTAAAGTTTATAAACCTGGTCTAACAGCTTTTTTGTTATCTGATTGCTTCAAAGCTTGCTGATTTAAAATATCCCATTTGTAAATTCCTGCATACAGTGTTAGAAACTTCTTGTGTTCTGACTTTAGAGTGGTCTCAAAAATTCTGCAAGTAAAATCAGTGATAAGTATAATTCTTGGCACTTTACCTTTTCAGAGCTCTGCATTGTCTCAATTTTTGATTGAATTATTTTATACATTAGCTGAATGAATTATTTTATATATTTGCTGGCATTGTTTTTTGTTCCTGATCTCATCTGAATCTGCACTCCCCCCATTTCTGATGTGGTGTTAAAGTTTAAAAACTGGTCTAACAGCTTTTTTTATTTGATTGCTTCAAGGCTTGCTGATTTTAAATAGCCCCTGTTTCTAAATTCCTGCATACACTGTTAGAAACTCCTTCTGTTCTGACTTGAGTGCTTTCAAACAATCTAGAAATATAGTTGGTAATAAATATAATTCTTAGCACTTTAACTTTTCAGAGTTCTGCATTGTCTTAATTTTTGCCTGAATTATTTTATATATTTGCTGACTGAATTATTTTATATATTTGCTGGCATTGCTTTTTGTTCCTGATCTCTTCTGAAACTGGTCCCCCATTTCTGTGGTGGTGTTAAATTTTATAAAACTGGTCTAACAGCTCTTCTGTTGTCTGATTGCTTCAAAGATAGCTGATTTAAAATAGCCCCTGCTTGTAAATTC